>NC_080679.1:92207738-92507738 GCF_030445035.2 Dasypus novemcinctus
TGTGTGCAATGTTCCTAACAACTGATTAGCAAATTAAATTTTGGAAAACAACCTGTTTGTTAGTAAGGAACTGCTTGTAATTAGGAAGGTAAATCTGCTGGGAAAAAAATCAAATAGGTGAGCCAAAATGAAAAAGCCCATGTTGCAATAAGAAAGCTGGTCTATATTTGTGTTACATTGTATTACTATCTCAAAGTGCATTCATACACCTCTGAGTGTCACAACCTTGAAAACTAAGCAGGGCAGCGTTATTTTATTATCTAAAGGTTGCAAATGAGGAAAGTGACTCAAAGGGTTTAAGTAACTTTCCAAGTTGTGCAATGAAAGGCTAAGTGGGACCAGGCCTTTTTGTTCAGTCTTTCCCAGAAAGCCTTTTATATTGAGGTCTGTTTAAGATTTTACTTGGAAACCAAAAGGTTCTGCTGCTGTTAAAAAAAAAAAAAAAAGTTTGTAAACCACTACACTACATGAATACCGCCAGTATGATTTTCAGGGATGAGGCTTAAGGGTCAGGCTGAGATATTACTCCATAACATTCCCTATGCACAAGATAAGTTTCTCTCCCCAGGAAATAAAAATTCTGAGATGGAAATGTGAACAAGTAAACTCCTACTAGGAGTTGAGCATTTTGCTAGGCAAATTATATTCATCATCTTGCTTATATATTAGATCTGAAGATAATGGGATACTGTAGAAATGGTACAAGGATATCTAAAGAACTGTAAGTGTAGACTATAGCTTGTAAAGTGTGGCTTTAAGATTACTGGAGCTCTCTAGGTACCAAATTTTATCACTACTGTGGTGTCTAGTTGACTGAAGGTGCCACCAGAATTTTCCTTTTTGTGTGTGTATACTTTTCCACACTTGTGCTTAAAAATCTCTCTTGCCTATACAGTGCTCATATCACATTCCATAATGTATATGCAGCTACAATAGCATTCATCAGGCTGTGTTAGAACAGTTTTTAACATGCCTGCCTCTTTACTATACTCTAAGCTCCTCAAGAAAAGAGGTTGTGCTTCATTCACCTTTATATCTCTTGCTCAGAGCTAAGCAATAGTAAGTGCTCAATAAATGTTTATTTCATGATAATCTGCAGTTCATGAGGACATCATTTTTCAAATTCAGGTAAACACAGTCCAAAAAGCCTACCATGCAATTTATTAGTAAAACTGGACTCAAATTCCTGTTGCTAAACATTGACCCAAACTGCAATGACCAATAAAGAGATAGTTAAGGTAATGTTGTGATGGAGAAGGAAGCAGGTTACTCATTGAGCAGATTTTACAGAGGCAACTAAAGTCCCCTAAGGATCCCTGTTTTGTTTAGCCAAACTGCAACACTTAAAGGATTTATTTCTGTCTCCCAGGGTACAATTATGTAATAAACTCTGAGCTACAGTCTTTATTTGATATAGGAATTATGGAATATATGTGTGTATATGTAATATTCAATGATATATGTAAAATATTTAGACTAGTACCTAGCACAAGCTAAATGCTATATATAAAGTTCAAAGAAAGACTCAAAGCAATGTGATCAAATTAGAATCTACAGGCTTTGAGCATTGTATTACTTTGGATAATGCCTTCTGATGTAACAAACAAATCTGAAAAAAAAAATTCAGTAACTTAATAAAGTTGCATTTAACTTATTACATAAGCAGAGCCATATAAATGTTCCCAGTCAGAAGTGGTCTTCCACACAGTCTTTCAGGAACTAAGGACTCTTTAGTCTGCCAATTCTACCCTCTACCAGGGCTTCCTGTTCATCTGGCACTTAGTTTATTAATGGAAAAAGAAAAAAGAGGGTGAAAAAGTTGTACTCACCTCTTTACCACCTCCTCCCAGAAGTGATAGTCTTTCTACTCACATCCCATTGGTAAGAACTAGCCATATGGCCATTTCAACTGAAAGGGAGTTGGGAATCTAGTCTGGCTCTCTGTACAGGAAGAAGAGTAAATGTGGTGGGTTAGAGCTGGCCACTCTCAGCCAGTTCTTGTCCCACTTCTCAAGGGCTACAGAGGCACATGACCTATCTTCCAAATTGTCACAGGCCACAATTGGAGTTGTAATGGTAGCTGTTATTACAAAACACCAAAATTTCAGTGGCTTAAAATTTATAAAGGTTTATTTCCTGCAAATCTACTATTCTGATTACTTGATGCTCCACTGATACCTCATAGGAATGATCCATTACAGCAGAATTGATCTATTTTTTGTTCTCTGTCTATGTATGCGTCTTTGGGCTCCACATATACCATGTCCCTTTCCTGAACTTACTTTACTTGCACCTCCCTTCCCTCTGATTTTTATCGGGTAGTTTGGGTTCTTGTGACCCAGTGGTTCATGGAAGTCCAGATTTGACAGAGGAATTTAAGAATCAGGAACTGTAAATCTCCGATGTATGTTAATATTTTAAAATCCAAGCTCCCTAAAAAATAAGCATAAAAGTCTTATTCTCTCTCACCTTCTTCTCCTGTTCCAACATTTTGAAGTGAGAGGTGGATCAGTTATTATGCATACCATTATTTTTCTTTTCCATAGAATGAAATCTTGACAGAACAAAACATAAGAGCTTAAGAGGGGAAGGGAAAGAAGGAAAGGGAAGGAATGGATAAGAGCTTAACTTACTTGCCTGTCTTCTTAACCCAGTTCTAAGCTGCTTCCTAACAGGGGCTTAATCTGTGGCACTCTCATAACAGTGATTTGCCCATAGTATGTCCTTAATACATTTTCCTTGATGTAATGATGAGGATAACAGGCGTTGAAGTCAGATGGTCATTTATTGAATCCCTTCTCTGCCAGTTGCTACAAACCTTGGGCAAGTTACTTAATCTTTCTGTAGCTTTTATCTCATCATCTGAAAAACTGGGGAAATAAGAGTGAATAAGTCATAGGGCTGTAGTGAGGATTAACTAGGATTATAAATATAATGGATCTAGAATAATACCTGGTACCACAGTAAGCTTTCAATAAATAGTAGTCATCATTTTGAGATACAGCAAGTTTTAGTTTCCTAGTCAGGTCAAACAAATACCATGAAATGGATAGGGTTAAACAATGGGAATTCGTTCACTCTCAGTTTGAGGAGAACACCCATCCAGAGTGAGATGGGTCACACCTTAACTGAAGCAGACTCATTAAAAGGTCTTATTTACAATGGCTTCACACTCACAGGAATGGACTAAATTTAAGAACATGTTTTTCTGGTGTTCATACAGCTTCAAACCATCGCAGCATATCATTGTAGTTGGAAGTAGAACACAGAAAACAGGCTAAATGGATTCTAATCCCAATTCTACTCATTCCTGCTAATTTTTCCAAAATGCCTTTAACTTCTTTATGCCAACTTTTGCATGGCCAACATTCTATTAGCATTAATATTATTATTGAATGACTAGGTGAATGAATTATTTAAAAGGTAACATTATTCCAAAGTAAACAGTTAAACTAATGCTAATTCCTACATCTGATTTTGGTTTGAAGTCTATTTTTCACATTGTTATTAACGTGAAATGCTTCAGCAGATTTGTATTGAGAGGACAGGTCTATGTCTTGACTTTCTTTTTCCCTCCCCTCCCCCTACTACTACCATGTAATTCAAAGGAAGAGAAATCTCAGTGTCACGAGGAACTCATGTCAAAGCATCTCCTAACAGAAACACAACAAGCATTTCCCTAATTAGCCAACTCTTACTAACAGAAGGATTTGGGAAAGAGAATGGATAAGATACCATCTGACAGTGAAGGAAGTATTCATTTGAAGAGCTTTGTTGTTTCACCTCTCACATTACCCAGGAGAAATAATAAAGTAAAATAATATTCCAGGAAACTTCATGGCAGATTCTAATATGAAAGACTTTTAGTGACTTATTACTGTTTGCAGTAGTGTTTCATGGTTTCTGACAGTATAAAGCTTGATTAAAGAAAGAGAAAAGAAACAGCCACCCACATTTTGTCTGGAGTTAATATGTATTTTTCCTCTTGTCAGAATGTAGGAAGCTCTCTGTTTATGTAATTACAGCTTTCAGGAATCACTTAAATAGACATGAGCAATGAAGTGAAATTGCATGTGGAATATACAGATGACACTGAATCTGTTGGATGGATGGGATTTTTCTAAGAACAACTGAGATATTTTTCAGCTCTCACTCTGATAGAGCTGTGCTTTACTGAAGGTTCATAAACAGCTTTTACATGTTGATGACAATCCCAACAATGGTTTGATGAATTGGCTTTGTTAAACATGCTCCCCAAACCAATCAAATACACCTCTGTCAAGCAGATTTGGAGAAAAGTAATGTGCTACATCATTCCTGGCAGCTCAGGGCCTGGAACACCCAAGGAGATGAGGAGGAGGAAGGCAAATCCCAACCAAACTTGATGCCCTTTTCCTTCTTTTCTATTTGTGCATTAAATTAAGACTTGAGGAATCATCTATGAATGTCAGCGAGGAAGGGAAGGCTAAGATGAAATTGGACATGTGTTTTTGAGGGGCAAGTGACCACCTTTTCTTTCTGTACTTTTTTTGAGCAGGTGAAAAACAATTCTGGGTACTTTCCTCAACACTCTTTCTGTTTCCTCCTCATACTATGCATTTTTAAGCTTACTTAATTTCATTTTTATTTCTAAACAGATTAATGGAGATAAAATTGTTATATAATAATTATACATTTTAAAGTGTAACTTTTAACTTTAAGTTCTGATATATGTATTTAACTATGAAGCCATCCCCAAATATGATTAAATGTATTCATCATCTTCAAGTTTCTTGGTATTCCTTTTCACTCCCTTTTTCACCCTCCCTGACTTTCTTTTTTTTTTTTTATTTTTTTTATTGACTTTGTAATAATATTACATCAAAAATATATATGTGAGGTCCCATTCAACCCCGCTCCCCCACCCCCCCTCTACCCCCCCAACAACACTCGTTCCCATCATCATGACACATCCATTGGATTTGGTAAGTACATCTTTGGGCACCTCTGCACCTCATAGTCAATGGTCCACATCATGGCCCATACTCTCCTCCATTCCATCCAGTGGGCCCTGTGAGGACCCACAACGTCCGGTGATTGCCTCTGAAGCACCATCCAGGGCAGCTCCATGTCCCAAAGACACCTCCACCTCTCATCTCTTCCTGCCTTTCCCCATACCCATCGTCCACCATGTCCACTTTTCTCAATCCAATACCACCTCTTCTATGTGGACATTGGATTGGTTGTGTCCATTGCACCTCTATGTCAAGAGGAGGCTCAAATTCCACATGGATGCTGGATGCAATCCTCCCATTTTCAGTTTTAATCACTCTAGGCTCCATGGTGTGGTGATTGTCCTTCTTCAACTCCATCTTAGCTGAGTGTGGTAAGTCCAATAAATCAGATTGTAGGTGCTGGAGTCTGTTGAGGCTCAGGACCTGGCTATCACATTGTCAGTCCAGAGATTCAAATCCCCTAAATATATCTTAAATCCCAACGTTAACTGCACCTCCAGCACATTAGCATGAAAGTCTTATGAAGGGAGATCCCATCTGAGTCCAGATTCATCACACATAAACACCATTTCCAAAGAGGGGCCATCTGCCCTGGTAGTTAACCCCATCGGCCATGGCCATAACTCTCATGGGTCTCTTTAGCCTTCAAAGGAACCAATATCTGGGGGTTGTATCTGCTTTATCTGTCTCTCTGGCTCTGCTCAGTTGTGCATGAGGGCAATCCTTCTGCCAGCCTCCAGACTCTTTTTTAGAAACTCGTAGCCATATAAACTCATTTCTCCTTTCCATTTCCCCCTTACTTTAGGTCAAACAGCATTTTAAAGTCATGTTATTTTATGTAGACATGGATATTCTGCTGATCCGCATTGAACCTTCCGTATAAGGTCCTTTTCCAGTTGCATCATCAGTTGGTATTTGATAGTGGTCCCTCGTTGCCAGGGAGGCTCGTCCCCGGGTGTCATGTCCCATGCTGGAGGGAAGGCATTGCATTTACATGCTGAGTTTCTCCCTGACTTTCTGACATGCCTCCCCTGCTTCCATCACCACCACTTTGTCCCCTGGCAATCCACTGCTCTGCTTTCTGTCAGTATTGATTAGGTTGCATTTTCTAGAATTTCATAGTATTGAAATTATACAGTGTGTATTATTTTTGTATAGTACCTTGCACTCAGTACAATTATTTTGAGATTCAATAATGTCATTGCATTTATCATTAGTTCTTTTTATGGCTGAGTAGTATCCCATTGTATGGATATATCACAATTTGCTTATCCATCATCTGTTGATGGACATTTGGGATATTTTCAATTTTTGGCTATTATAAATAAAGCTACTATAAACATGTATGTACAAATATTTGTATGGATGTATGCTTTCAGTTTTGGGGGAAAGAGGTACGTATTTAGGAAAGGAATGGATAAAGCATATGGTAGATGTATGTTTAACTTGTGAAGAAACTGCCAAACTACTTTCCAAAGTGGTTGTACCATGTTAGATTCCCACCAGTAATGTTGAGAGTTTTGGTTCTTCCACATAACCAACACTTGATAATGACCAGATTTTAAAATTTTAGCCATGCTTATAAGTGGGTAGTAGTTTCTCATTGTAGTTTTAGTTTACATTTCCCAAATGACATGGTATTGAGCATCTTTTCATGTGCTAATTTGCCAGTGGTAAATCTGTTCAATTCTTTTGCCCATTTTCTGAGTTGTTTGTTTTTCTGATATTGCAGTTTATTTTGTATTTTAAAATATTTGATTCTATTTTTTAAAATTTACATTCAGTAAAATTCACTTTTTTATCTGCAGTTATATTAAGGTTAAAACACATATAAATTTGTGACCACCATCACAATCAGAATATAAAACAATTTTATTTCCCCCTCAAGACTCCCTCCCTTTATAAAGTCAAATCCTACCCCAACCCAAATTTTGCTCTGTTTTCTGTCACTATGTTTCCATCCTTCTGAAAATGTCATTTAATTGAGTTATGCAGTGTGTGTCTTCTTGACACTGGCTTCTCTCACTCAGCATAATGACTTTGAGATACATTCTACTTGTGTATATAGTTTGCTCCTTTTTATTGTTGAGTAGTACCCATTGTATGGATATACTAGCTTCTTTATCCATTGTCTATTGAAGAACATTTACATTGTTTCCAACTTGATCTTTATAAAGAAACTTTCATCTTAATAAATAAATATGCACATATAATACACACACATATACTATATACATAATAGGTATAATATATATATATTAGCTTGTTAATGAAGTGAATTACATTGATTGATTTTCAAATGTTAGAACAATATTTCATTCCTTTTATAAACCCCACCTTGTGAAATGCATCATAATTTTTTTATATATTGTTGGATTCTGCATGCTTAAATTCTGTTATGAATATTTGCATCTACATTAAAAAGGAATATTGATCTGTAGTTTTCTTTCCTTGTAATGTGTTTGTCTGGTTTTAGTATAAGGGTAAAGCTATCCTCCTAGAATGAGTCGGGAAGTATTGCCTCCCTCTCTAATTTTCTGGAAGAGTTGTATATAATTGTTTCTTTCTTAAGTATTTGTTAGAACTCACTAGCAAAGCCATCTATACCTGGAGTTTCCTCATAGAAAAGTATTATAAACAATACATTTTCTTTACTTAATATAAGGCCAGTTCAGATATCTATTTCTTCTTGAGTGAATTTTGGTATTTTGTGCCTTTCAAATAATTTGTTCAATTTTATTGATCTTATCAAAGACTTACCATTAGTTCTTTGCTTTCATCTTTTGCTGTTCAATTTTCTAATTTATTTATTTCTGCCATGACCTTAATTATTATTGCTTACTTTGGGTATAATCTGCTCTTCTTGTCCTAATATCTTAAGTGAATCCTAAGCTTACTGATTTCAGACATCACCTCAAATCTAATATAGGTAAGTGGGGCTAAAATTTCTCACTGAGTAGTCCTTGGCATTGTCTCACAAATTTTAATATGACGTGTTTCATTCATTTCAAAATACTTTCTATTTTCTCTTTTGATTTTTTTCCCTTCAGTCCATGTAATATTTAGAAGTATATTATTTAGTTCCAAATACTTAGGACTTTTCCAGAGATCTTTCTGTTGTTGATTTCTACTTTGATTTCATTGTGGTCAGAAAGTATTTTATAGAACCTGAATCTTTCTAAATTTATTGAGACTTGTGTTATGGCCCAGAACATTATCTAACTTAGTTAATTTTCTATGTATACTTGAAAAGAATGTGCATTCCTCTAGTGATGGTTGGAGTATTCTATAAATGTTAATAAGATAATTTGTCTCAATAGTGGAAAAATATGGGTGGTTTCTTATTATTGAAATATTTTGAAAATATATACAAAATAATAATTTAATGCGAAATTTATAATATATATATAGAACTAAAGTATATGGCAACAAAACCACAAAGATTGGGAGTGGAGAAATGGAAGTATACTCTTGTAAGTTTATTATGCTGTATATGAAATATAATATCTCTTTAAGGTAGATGGCGGTAAATTACTGGTGTATACTATAAACCCTAAAGCCACTATTAAAGTAATAAAACATAAAGTTGTAGCTAATAAGCCACAGGGAGAGAAAACAGAATTATAAAATATTTCTATCTAAAAGAAAGCTAAAAAAGAGAAAAACAAGATCAAAGAATGGAAGGGACAAATAGAAAACAATACAGCAAGGCAAGGCTTTCTCCTCAAAGACCGGTATTCTGGTTCTGGCTGCCAGAAATCCTCAGCTTCTTTGGCTTTCCCATCACCTGTCCTTTTGTCTCTCTTCTGGGTTCTGTTGACTTCCAGCTTCTTGTTCCTCTTTCTGGCTTTTTCATCATAAAGCCTTCATTGATAGGATTAAGGCCCAAACTCATTCAGATGGGCCACACCTTAATTAAAAATAGCATCTTCAAAATGCCCTATTTACACCCACAGGAATGGATTGAGATTAATGTTTTTATCCTGGAGTACGTAAGTCAACCTACCACATGCCACCTATAAGAAAACCACTGAAATTAAAACAGAAGTATCTTAAAATGTAAAGGCTAGGAAAAGATACGCCATAATTACATTAACCAAATAAACTAAAATGACTACATTAATATCAGACAAAGTAGGTTTCAGAGAAAAGAAGTGACCATGGATTTAAAAAGTCATTTCTTAATGATAAAGGGACGAATTCATCAAGAGAACATAACAACAGTTTGGCACATAATATCAGAGCTTCAAAATACATGAAGGCAAAATTGATAGAACGTTAAGAAGATTTAGACATATACAAAATTATAGTTGAAGATTGAGACAGCCTTCTTTCAGTAACTGACAGAATAAGTAGACTAAAAGTCCTTGGCTGGTTTGGAAAAAAATTCTCCTCCTTTTCTGGAGCTCCAGAATTATATCTGACATTTTATGGGATTGATTTGACAGGCACGCAGTTAAGGTGCTGTCCGATATGTCTCTGATGTTTATGACCATGTTTAAATCCCTTGTAATCTCTATTCATTACTGGTCTCACTCATTTAACAAATGCCACAAAGTGGCACTATGTACCTGCCATTGTGATAGATATTGAGTATATAGTGGTAAATAGAAATATACTCCTTCTCAAGAGCTATACAGTTGATTTTTCTGTTAATATTTTTAGGAAATTAAGAAAATATACAGCTATTTTTATCAAATCACTAAAAATTAGTTTTTCCTCCTTTGGAATCCTTGGAATTGATGGTTACATCTTTGATTTAGTACTTTTATTTTACCTTTATAGTGTTAGTTATCTTTTTGTTTATGGAATAAATATCTAGCAGGTTTTAATTGCAATCTTGGGACTTCCACTTATGATAGAGTTGAGACAGCCCTGATTGACTTAGAATAAGTGCAGCATGGAACAAATTTCTCTTTTTTACAAATCTTGGACTGAGAGCAGTCAAAAATTGGCATTATGTGGAGCAGCTTATGCTGCAATAGAAAACTCTTTTATTTTCTTACCTGAAGAACTACAAGGCAGAGTTAGGGGCAATCACAGTTATTGGAAAATGAAGGGGAAATCCTGGAAAGTAGAGATCAAGAGGGAGGTGTCTCGATTCTGATATACACTGTGTCTAAATTTCTGGCTTCACATTTGGAGCAGATTGCAAGTATCCTAAATAAAGATAAAGGAACTGAACAGCGACTTGAGGGGCTACCCAAGTGATGGAGTTGCAACTTGCTTCCAACCAAGCTAAATGTCTGATGAAATAAAAACATCAATACTCTTTGGTGGAGTATAATAGAATCCAGAGTTTCCACAACATAATGTTCACACTGTTTAGGATAGAATTTAAAATTATTCTATAGGGAATAAGACAATGGAAACCAATCCCAAGGTGATCCAGATGATTATATTAGCAGAGAATATTTTAAAAGCAAAATAACTAGTATAATGATGGTCAAAGGAATAAGGAATATTTGCTCACAATGAAATGCAGTATCAGTAATCTCAGCAGATAATGAAAAAGTATTTTTAAAACAGAAACATGGGACTTCTAGGCCAGAAAAACAAGATCCAAAACACAGGAACCAAAAGCAAACATTTAATGGATGGGCTTAATAACAGAATGAAAGTGATAGAGATATAGTAAGTAAACTTGAAAATGGATCAATAGAAGACATGAAAGTATTGTTAGTAGAGCTGCCCTATAAAACATGCTATAGGAGTTCTTTCAACTAAAGGGAACTATATTAGATGAGTACTTGAACCTTCCAGGAGAAATGAAGAGTGTCAGAAATGGTAAAGACCTGAGTATATATAGCCCTATATAAATATGAAAGATTAGTTTTCTCCTCTTAATCTCTTTAAAATACATGGAACTTTTAAAGTACAAATGATAAAATATTTTGTGGGTTTTATAATATGTGCAGATGTACTCATTGTATCATAAAGGATGGGGTAGTAAAGGGACATAAATGTTCATAAGATTTCCACATTTTGCATGAAGTGGTACAATATTAACTCTAAATGGATTGTGAAAGTTAAAGATGCATATTAGAATCTTTACAGCAACCATTCAAAACAATGCAGAGAGATATTTATAACCTACTATTTCTTGAATATTCATGCACCTCCTATCATAAAGGGGCCTTCCTCTGTTGATTCTCCTTACATGTTCACCACTCTGTCTAGCCTTCTATGTTCTTCCCTTCCTCTGGGAGGAAGAGGCACTTATCTTATTGATAAGAGCCCAGGATTTAATTGAATCATATTCACTGATTGCTATGATCACTGCTTTTAAAAAATGAATATTTTTCTATTCCACCTCCTCTGTACCTGCTACTAGGTAGATCTGTTAGGAGTGGCCTTCTCTGACAACCTACCCAGTTTAGATTTAAGGAAGAGGACACAGAGACTTTACTTCTGACTCCAAGTCAAAGCCATGCTTTGCAATTCAGTGATAAGCTGTAGGTCCTACACTGGGAATTTTCAGAGACTTTTTGTGATTTAGAGTGGTATTCTGTTCTAATTTGGATGTTATTGCTCATTGAGAAGAATTGTGTGGTATGTAGAAAGTCTGGATTTGGGCATTTGCGGACCCCTAGCTTAATACCATTACAATTACACTAAGCCCTCAGTTTTAGCTTCTAAAGCACTGTGGTGTCTAAAACATGGCAATGAAGATCTTAGGCCAAGCACAGGGCTGGGCCTTGGGGAAATATAAATGAGCACAATGCCATCCATGCTTTCAGATTGCTCACAGTCTGAGAAATATTGCTCAGCCTGTTGGACAGGGTTAGACAGCAGTCTGAGCAACAGGCTGACGTCAGGACCCTGGGTAGTCCAGTTGACTAGAAGGATGAGCCTATCATTGAATTGGTAGTTGCTATCAGAAGAAAGTTAGATGCAAGATTTGCCATGTTCTTGGGAAGATATGTACAATTGTTAGGGGAGGCAATTAGTCTTCTCAAGTAACCAAATACGAATTTCAGTTCCTTTCATTGTTAGTTATTTTTTTAAATTTGTCCTATGAAAAGCAAAGGGAGACATGAGTTTCTAAGGCTTGCTGTTTTAGTTGAAAGGCAAAGTAGTGTAGAAAAGGCTTCTGAAGCAAGCCTTCTTATATTCAAATCTTGGCATCAGCACTCATGAGCTGAGTGATCCTATGTAAGTTATTATACTATATAGGACTGCTGTGAAGATGGAAAGAATTAACACATGCAAAACACTTAGAACAGTGCCTCAATAAGCACGACTTATTATAGTTATTGAACATTTTTTTAAAAACCACACGATGAATCCAAAGTGGGTATTCTGTTAAACAACATAGAAACAAAATAATTCAAAAGAACTTCTATTCTGATATTTATCTGTATAATTTTTAAATTAATTTTAAAGAAAATGGTTCGTTGCTTCAACAAAAATAAGAGAGGCTTCCAGCATCAATGGGGATCCAATCTGAGTCTGTGCTATCATTGAAAGACAGATTCACTTAAATATCCAGATGGTATATAGTCATATTCTTTTGCATTCCTGTTAAAACCATTAAGGAATAAGTTAATCAGTGCTGATCAGCAGGTTTCTATATACAATTAGATGGAAAATTATTACTAATTAAGCTATGTACAGTTATGGCTTAAATTAAAATAGTTTATAGCCCAAACTAAGGTTTTGTGTAAATGTTGACTGTTTCAGGATTTCCTTATGTAGAGTAAGCTATAAGCATTTTCACAATGTTGACCTTATGGATATTTGCCTTCTTTTTGGTTGATGCTTTAAAATATTCCAATCCATATCACCATAACACGAATCAAATGGTCATATTAAGTATATAGGGAGAAGAAGATTGAATAAATTGAGGAATCAAGTTTTTTTTTTTCATATCTAGTAATATAGGATGAAAACCAGCTCCAACTAATTTGGACTTCCTTTCAATTGTATTGATTCTCCTATGAAGAGAAAATGAGAATTATGTTTGACTTTCAGAAATGTGTTTTTTTTCCACATTATAGAAACCTTCAGTACTATTTGTCAATATTAATTTTAAAGTACCCTGTTCCCATTGTGTTGTGTATAATGCAATTTCTAAAATTAATCTACATGTCACATCAATTACTTCTATCCTAATTAACTGGAAGTTTTGTATAATATGTTAGGTAATGGGAGTTAATTCCAAAAATACTTTTTGCTGGTAATTGATTTCATAGTTAGTAGAATGTTTGTGTTTCTCTAAATTCACTAGGAGGTGGAAGAAACAATCACTTTAGGATTTTGACAGATGGTAAAACAAGGCAGAGACACTGTTTTTTGTCTTGATGTTCTCTCTCCAGCAATTATACTTTGTCTATCAGTTGAGACTGCCTAAAATGGAAGACAAAGATGAATTGAGTGGGTGAAGAAAAATATGGTTCTTTAATAGTTATAGTTATTTCTGGTCTCACTATAGATTTCTAATCTAATTCATGTATTTTCTTTTCTGATCTTTATCATTAAATAATACATTTTCTTTTAGACTACTGTCTTTCCAGTTACAACCTATTATCTATTACTTGCTGCTTATCAGATTTATACCTAGGTACTAAGATTTATACTTAGCAAATGGCATTGAAATCTGGGTTTATATTGATGCATTTGATATTTTCTCCTACTTTGCAATCACCTGCATTACTTTCATATGAGAAATGGAACTTTAGACACTAATAGAATGATATCTCCTGGAAAGTGCTTTGTACATTTGGGTCATGTGAGGCAGGAACTCCACCATCTTTCTATGACAAGTTGTGTTAACTTCTCACTATTTCTTTTCTGCTTAGGAATTCAAGAGAGA
Organism: Dasypus novemcinctus; assembly: GCF_030445035.2. NCBI lineage: Eukaryota > Metazoa > Chordata > Mammalia > Cingulata > Dasypodidae > Dasypus > Dasypus novemcinctus. The sequence goes on from NC_080679.1 coordinate 92,221,548, forward strand.
TTTGTCAGTAATAATTCCCAGGGCAATTTTTAAAAACCTGTGATTTCCTCTCATTGTTTTTAATAAAGAGTCACTACTCCCTGAGCTTGCTTGGAAAATTATTTCCTATCAGCGAAACAGAGGACAAACATATATGCTATTGACAGCAGTAGAAAGTAGGTCCTTAATGATGGCTATTAAGAGGTGAGGGATACTTAAAAAAATATATACAATCAACCATAAATTAAGATACTTGTGAAGAAATAACTTGAATTCTAAAGAGCTTACTTTATTGAAACTAGTGCTGAGAAATGGATCTCATAAACAGTCTACAAGCAGAAGATTTGCTTTGATGTGTAGTCAATTTGTGAACTAGAAGAAAATAAAACTCCACAATATTTTCATCAACAAAGATCTCATGCCTTAAAATATAAATACTTCATTATTGAGAGGATGAGTAAGAACAGGAGAATTATCCCTGTGAACGGAATTGGGGGAGGGGTGAAATAATCATTTTATCTCAAAGAGATTATGTTGTTACTCTGGTTTTCAGTAACTATTTACATTTTCAATTAGAAAATTTAGATCCCTACTGGAATTTGTCAGATTTGTGTGACCATGATCATAGAACCTAATACATAATGCCAGTATTGGTAGCAAGTATGAGATCTATGTAATCAGTACTAGGTTTCATTGTGTATATAGGAAATATAATTTGATTTGCAGTGCAATAAAATCTTATGATTTAATAAGACATTTTACAGTGATGTCTAAACAGAAATATGAGACAGAATGAATGAATACAGGATTGGCAAGCTTGCTGAATGAATGAATGAATGCTTGGAATCCAATGCTTTTAACAGGTCAGACTTGTTTTTAAATAGCTCATGGAACTATAAACTTCCCTGACATCCATTTTTTACAGGAATTGGGTGCTCTATAGAGAGATTGTGCTACTCACAGATTGGTTTGTTGTAAAAGGTACATGAAACTTGAGTGGGATAATTAACCAGCCACTCAATTCTGAAAGAACTTGTGAAGTGGAAAGTTCAACAAAGAATGATTCTGTATCAGATGGAATTGACCATATACAAAGAGGTTGAGATAGCTCCCTTATTTAAAGAGACCAGGAAAAAGAGAAGAGGCTTCTGGATCTGCTGATGGTAAAGCCATGTTTTATAGCCAACCCTTCCTACACCATGCAGCTTATGGTAGAGACATCAATTATTGTCAATGTGTCATTCAATTATTTTTTTAACCATCTGCTCAGAGAAAAATCATCTCAATGTAGATATCATTTTTAGGGGAGATAGACATGGAGAAATAATACAAGTTTGGAAGCTATTGTCTAAATTTACAGCTGTATGTGGTCAAACAACTATTGACGCTTGAGAGTTTCCAATTGCTGGTAATAGACTGGAAAAAAGATAATGTGTTTGATCGATCAGCATGAACAAATTTCATTTACGGGATCAATAACAGTTTATACTTGACAGAGCTGAGGGACCACATTTATTTTTCCCTTTGATTGAATAAATGTTTTCAATGGGACTGCAAATGTAAAGCAATCCTAACCATTTCTTAACTTGAGGCACAGCTCCAGCTACAGTGTTATTGCAAGCAATGTGTATTTAAAACTAATATACAGAAAAGTGGATAGCCAGGGGCTGGAGCAGTTGAACAAAACTAATGTACAGTTTATTAAAACACAACACATGGTAAGAGTAGGGTTTGATTTTCTTGGTTTCGAGCAATGTAAAAAATAGGAATGAGACATAACATTTCATGGTGTCAAGCTTTTTTGTGTTTTGTTTTACTTTGTCTCCCTGTCTTTTTATTAAGATTAAACCCTTCAGTGGATGAAATAAATTCTGAAAAATATTAAATAACATAAAAGAATCAAATACCCATGACCCATAACCTCAGGGTGAATCTTTTCATCGCAGGCACAGCACTGCTTTTTCTGTTGATCTGTATAGGCACCTGGAGTCCAAGAAATCTTTTTCCTGAAAACTATTTTCACACTAAACATAGTGTCTAGATCACTAAGTGTTTGTTGAATGAATAAACGGTTGAATCAATGCCTAAAGACAGGGATTCCTTGCCAAGTGGCCGTGCAGTTGATGTTAGTCTTTGGCATTTCATTTGGATTCAGCTGCTTAGTCCTGAGTTCTGGGGTTTCTGTATGCTATGAGGGATGGAAACCCTTCTAATTTTATGGACAGAAAATAGCATTTGAGCCATGTCTAACAACTGAAGAATTGCAGTGAAGGGGTGAGATTTCCTACTGATTTTCTCTGAAAATGATAGGTTACTTTTGTAGTTCTGCATACAAAAAGACAAAATAGGCAGTTTGAACTGAAGAATCTTCTGACCACTTTCTTTTTTCTCTCATATTAAAGATAAATGGTCCCTGTCCCTTAAAACAAAGATTCCCAACAGACAAGCTGGGAATCATTTTTATTAACCTTTATGATTTCCTCCTTCAAATGAGATTCATTTCTGCCACTCTGTTTCCCCCCTCTGACATTAGAAAACAGATTCTAGATCCACAGATTTTCTCTGCTTTAGTTAAAAGTAGTAGTAAGTTCTCCCCACAGGGTTTTGGTCACAGTGATAGTTACTGTCTATTGATGATCTCTGCTTCTTTTCACAAAGACATACTGGCACACCTCAAAGGAACAGAGCAAACATGTTATTTTACGCACATAACTTCAAGTTTCACTTAGAAAAAGACGGAAGGTAAAGTTTTCTTGCAAACACTTTTCTTTTTCAGAACAACACCTAAAAATTCCTCTCAACAGTTTTCTTTTCCTGAACAATGCCTAAAAATTCCTCCCAAAGAGGCTGGAGTTACATCGCCCTGTAATTAAGTTTCCGATGATACAGATGACGACCGTGCCTTGAGATGTGGGGGAAATGCCAATAGTACGTGCAGCTTCTCGTTCCAGATGCCTCAGCCAGCTCCATATTCCCCAGCATGTGCCTCCGAGTGAGCGAGCTGAGATGGTGAGAAGCCTGCTCCTGAGGAGGAACACTGTGCCAGGTCTATTTTAGGCAGTGGTGCTTCAAATTGTTTAAAATGCATATTGTTTGTGTACATCTCACAAAGGAAAATGCCAGCTATGATGCCCCAGGGCTGCTTGTGTGTCAAATGAGTAAGTCTTCAAGTCCTTTGGCTGAGAGGTCATTATCAATGGTACCTCCAGGTCAGGGTGTATACGAATTTTGAGGCAATGGTTGACCTTTTATTGGCACTTGAGGGCAACACGGCTTCTTAGGGCATACATAATCATTTTTAATTTGTTTGTCTGAGTTCTGTTTGTGTAAGAATGCAAATGTATTATAGCATTTGTGACTTACAGATGTTCTTTGGGGAAGAGAGAGCAGTTTCCATAGCATCTCTCTAACTTTCTAAACAATACTTAATGAAGAAAAGGAGATGACAGAATAATTAATAGAGATTAGTCAATTATATTCTCCTACTAGCAAGTTTAGGATGATCATTTCAGAATTTTACATTTTTCTTATAAAGTGTAAGCTCTCTCAATATCACAGATCAATCCTTGTTGTCTTCCTCATATATTAGCTATGACTTAAAATGACATGATGATGCTTTACAAATCTATCCATATACTATTTGCCTTTAAAACCCAGGTCTTTTTTTTTTCTTGAGGGAATAAGTATCCATACTCTACATGTTTTAGACTAATTTAACTTCTGATGTCACTATACTCTTCAATTTTGTGGAAGTATAAAAGCTGAATATGGAGTAAAGTAATAAATAATATTCATAGTTTCAATCTTCTGATGCCTATTGAGTATCTACTATTATAACACAATGTGAAAGGTAAATAAATAAATAAATAAAACCTTCTAATGCTAATATCTTAATTGGGAAAATAAGGCCGAGAGGCTCCTGGAAATATAGTGGTGAGCAATAATTACATTTTTAAAAATTAATTATTAAAAGTGATTATTTGATGATGCCTAAATAACATATTTCTGTTTAATGAAAATTCACATTGACATGAGGTCTGCTGAACAATGTGTGGTAAAACATGGCTTTACATGACAATACCTATTGTAATTTTTAAGGTGACATTAGATGCTTTAACAACAACAATGAATGTATAATGGCGCAAACATAACAGAAGTTTAACTTTGGGTCCTATAAAGTCCAAAACAGGGTTTCTGCTCTAAGTGGTGAGTAAGGCACCCAGACTCCTTTCACTTCGTGGTTTCACCTTCTTTAAGCTAGCTCCAGCTTAAAGAAGTGACAGCTCGCTCCAGCATTTAGGCTGACAGAAAGGCAAAAAGCATGGAGGACCATGTGTGGGAGGCATTTTGGGGTCAGACATTGCCACACAAAAGTGATTGGCTAACCCCTCCATCCATTGCCAAACTGTTACTATCACCCATATTATAAAATCTGCCCAGACAGATGTTACTGCAATGACGAATACATGACATTATATGTTTGTTAAAGTCTATAAAACTGTACAGCGCCAAGTGTAAACCATAAACTCTAAGCCTTGATTAGTAGCAGTGCTTCACTTTGTAACAAATGTACCTCACTAATGTAAGATGTGAATAATAGGGGTGGGAGGGGGGCAATGTAGGAATCCCCTATATTTTTTATTTAACTTTCCTGTAATCTAAAACTTCTCTAAAATTAGTTTATAATGAATTATTTTAAAAAGTGGTTGACTAGGGAAGCAGATGTAGCTCAAGTGATAAAGCCTCCGTCTACCATATGGGAGGACCTGGGTTCGATCCCTGGTGCCTCTTGGTGAAAAACAAGCATGTCTGTGTGGAAAGCCATTGCCCATGTGGGGACCCATATGGCAAGCTGAGTGCCCACATGCTGGTAAGCTGAGTGCCCACATGAGTGCCCATGTGGTGAACCAAGTGCCTGCATGATGAGCCAGTGCCTGCGCAAGTGAGTCACGCAGCAAGATGATGACACAACAAATTTGAGACAAGGGGAGAGTCAAGGTGAAGCACAGCAGAAATCAGGAATTGAGGGGCACAATTGACAGGGAAACTCTCTCCACATCAGAAGTCCCCCGGATCAAAACCCGGAGAATCCTAGAGGATAAAGACAAGAAGAGAAGACAAAAAGAGAAATAGATGGAGAAAATCACACAGTGAATGGATGCAGACAGCAAAAACAGCAGGGAAGGGGGTGGGGTGCAGGGAGAGGAAGGAAAAAAAGTGATTGGCTAAAGTTCAGTTTAGTGGCCACACTAAACTGCAAGGAAGGAAGGGAAACACAATCCAGTGTTATTCTGGGAAGTAAAATACATAGGCTTGGTGAGCAACTAGCTAGTTTCTGGCACAGCTATGATACTTTAAATGACATCACATCACTGTTAGTTCCAGTGATAATAAATTCTTCAATTTATATGTTAGCTTACGTGGCAATCCACAGATAAATGAATTTCTTTCTTTCAAAGTAAGAGATTTTAAACACCTGTTCTTTGAGCTGTCTGAAGTAGTATGCACACTTTTGGAAGGAGAGATGGCAAAGGTCCCAACCCTCTTGGAGAATCGCTGCAACTCTGGAGCGATTGATGGAAGCAGAAGTCAGCTCTATGGCAAAACTTATGTTGGGTCTCTTGCTTCTAGAGAGCCCTGGTTTATACCCAGACCCAAGGAATGGTCATATTTGAAAGCAAATGATCCTATCTAATACATTCCCTTTAGCCTGGCCACTGAGACACCAGGTATTTGGGCAAGAGAATGGTAAGCATTTTAAAAAAGTCTTTGTATTAGCTGATCCCTTTTTTTTTCTTCTGATCTTCCAACAGAAATCAACATAATTTTATATAGAGGTAAATGGTAGTGGCATGGGAACATTGAAAAAAATGCAGCCAGCTAAATCATTAGTATTTAGAATCTTGTATTTAATTTAATTATTCAAAGGGTTTTGTACTTATTTAAAATCTTTCTTTATTTCTGGGAGTCATTATTACGATTGTTAGGCCTGTTAGGGTAGCAGCTCAACATCTCTGTATTGCTCCAGTGGAGTTTTCCTGTCCGTCCTCTTCTTCTTTCCTTTCTTTAGCTGTTCCTTAACCCCTGCCCCTTAGACTAATAAACTGAGTTCCCAATATGTGGAGGTGGTGTCGGTTCCTGATCTATAATGAATGCCTCCTCATTAATCAGAGAGAAAGGATCCTGACAGAGATGACCCCTTTTCTCTGGCAAGCCAGGTGTCACAACGCTGTATCAGTTTGTGCTTGGTCTTTGGTCTTCATTTGCTACCTACAGCCCTCAGGTAAGATCTACCAGAAAGACATAAGGATTATATAAACAATGACCAAACTGGTATCAGAGAGAATACAGAGCCTGTGCTGGTTTTATAAATTAGGAAATGTCAAATGCTTTCTTTAGAGGAAGGGGAGTAATTACACTTTGTCTACCTCCTTCACCTAATATGCAGGAGCTGAGAAAAACATTTTGCATTTGTTATAATGAGATGGACTAAATGAATAACTTCCTAAATCCCTCATCTTTCCAGACCCGAGGGCAAAGAAAAAAAATCATGAATACTTATTGATTCCTTGATACCAATATAAACAGTGAGTGAAATTTTTAAAAGTAATTGCTTCTCTAGTCATTTTGCTTAAGTGCTCTTGAAATAAAAGTATTTTCATATTGAAATCAAGAGTTTGTTATATAATGAAAATCATGGACTTCTGAACCTGCAGATATTCTGTGACAATCAATTCCCTTTCCACATTCTCAAAGTCCGGGTACTTGGCTTCTACTGTGACTTCAGATTGCCTAGAGATTATTAGCTCTAGTGTTTTCAGGCAGAAATTCCTTCCTAGTATTTCTTGGGAAAATTATTTGTTTTTCTGGATCTTGAATCCTGAGAAAAATCAGCTGAGAAATTGGAAAACTGGGAAACATTTTTGTAAGTCTTCAAGAATTAAATTTTGTAAGTCTGCTAAGTTGTCAACATGGAAACATTTCTGGGTCAACACCAAGTTGAAAGCAAAAGCAAGAAATGCTGATATGTGGACTCCAAGGATAAGTGACGTTTTCCTGGAACCAGGAGAGGAACAAGGATGAAAGAAGCTGTCATGATTTTGAGTCAGTAATATTGGTTTTAATTTGCCAGGTTATAAGTGTATATATATGGTCCTCTCTAGAGCTACTGGTATATTGCTCTTACAAATAAAAGAAATGTGAATAAGCTTATGCACATAATATATTTTATATAAATCCCATGAGATATGCTCCAAGATCAAATAGGCTGTGGAAGCGAAATGAGACTTCAAGTTGGCACTTTTGACATGTGATTCTGTGTAATGCTCTTAACCTTGCTAGGAGATCTGCATGTTACTTTGTTCAAATACTACCCAATAATATTTGCTGGCATTTTCCAATGGTTGAATATACCAGTAGGATAGAGTGCTTTGTAATAATATTAAATTTCATATTTTAATTTATTAAACAGTTTTTATATTCTCAGTATTGAGTAGAGTATATAAAATGCTGAAAGTATCTTCAGGAAGATAAAGGAAATCAGCTCATTGTCAGATACGTTTTAAATTATAATAAACCATGCATGTATTGTTAAATTTTTTAACAGAAAATTTCTGAAACTTTTAGTATAACCCTATCACAGTAAATGATTCATATTTATTGTTATAGTCAATCACTGCTAATATATACATAGTCACCAAAAAATACAGAATAATGTGATTTTGAGAACTCCTGAGAATTTGTTTCTAATTTTTCATTTCTGAATCCCAAATGATTGTCTATCAGTAATTTGGAAACATTAATGTATTTTTACCATATGTTGAAGCAAAGGAATACCTTTCAACTCAGCAGGCAAAATGAATAATGGAAACTCTAGGGTAGAGTCTGAATAATTCCCATGCTACCAATTCTGCCCAGTGCAAGTGAGAGTTTTCACTCCTGTGACATCAGTAAGGGAAATGTGAGTAACTGTTTTGCTCTGTGATGCTAATGATTATGCTTGTGGGCCTGTGGGCCTGTGGGCCTGAAATAAGAACTAGGCCTAGAGCTGCAGGGTGCCTAAGAGTTACTTCCTGAGAGCCTCCATGTTGCTCAGATGTGGCCAGTCTTGAAGGCAAACTCAGCATGTAAATGCATTGCCCTCCCCCCAGTGTGGGACATGACTCCCGGAGATGAGCCTTCCTGGCACTGAGGGATTACTACCAAGTACCAGCTGATGATGTGGCTGGAGAATGACCTTGAATAAAAGGGTCAACTCAGACCAGCAGAATATCTCAGCCTACATGTAATATCAGGAGTTAAAAATACTTTTTGACCCTGAATAAAAGGGGAAATGGAAAGGACAAACAAGTTTATATGACTATGAGTCTCCAAAAAAGAGCTGAGAGGTCATCAGAAGGGTCGCCCTTATGCACAACCCCAGGTATTGGTTCTTCTGAGGGCTACAGAGACCCACAGGTTCTATGGTCATGGCAGATGGACTTCAGTGCCATGTCAGTTGGCCCTACTTTGGAGTTTGTGTTCCTGAGTGTGATGGAGTTGGACTCAGGTGTGATCTTTGTTCACAAGCCTCTCTTGTCACTTTTACCAGACATGTGGTTGGTGCTGGGGTTTAGTGTATACTCAGGGGACCTGAATCTCTGGACTGTCCATGTGATAGCCAGGCCCTGAGGCTCAACAGACTTGCAACTCCTACCTTCTGGTTTATTGGACTTACCCCAGCCAGCTAACAGGGAGGTGAAGAAGGTCAACCACCACACCAGGGAGCCAAGAGTGCCTACAACTGCAAACAGGAGACCTGCATCCATCATCCGAGTGGAATATAAGCACCCTCTTGATAGAGAGGTGGAGTGGACATAACCATGCAGGGTCCACAAAATAGAGGAATAGAGTATGGACTAGAGTAGATTTACTGATACTCTCTTTTGGAACTAATGTGATTAGTAATGGAAGTAAATGTAGCATTGAGATGGAGAAAGTGGCCATGGTAGCTCCTGAGGGTGGGATGTGGGAAGAAGAGATGCGATGTGGGGGCATTTTCAGGACTTGGAGATGTCCTGGGTAGTACTGCAGGGACAGTTACTAGACATTGTATGTCCTCCCATGGCCCACTGGGTGGACTGGGGGAGAGTATAAACTATAATGTGGACCATTGACCATGTGGTGCAGCAGTACTCAGAGATGCATTCACCAAGTGCAACGAATGTCCCATGATGATGGTGGAGGCTGTTGTTATGGGAGGAGTGGGGTGAGGGGAGTGGGGGGAGGTATATGGGGACCTCATATTTTTTAAATGTAACATTAAGAAAATAATAATAATAAATAATAGGGGGGAAATTAGATGACAGGCCTAAGGTTAAATTGCCAAGGCACTCGTTGGGAACATCAGACATAGAGGGACATATTGTACCCCCATGCAATTAACTTTAAATCTTGTTCTAAATATATTGCTTTCTAAGGCTGTGGTAAGTTGCCCTGATGGAAGGTGCACACCCAACTTGATTCAAAAGTGGTTCAAGTTATACCAAGCGCATCTCTTAAGAGAATGGGGACTCTTTCTGCTATTGAACCTCTTAGAAAACATTCCTCTGCCAGGCCTTGATCTTCTTGACTGGGCTAGACTGGTGTGACATTACATGATCGGCTGGACACAAGGCAGCTATATGGTAGATGAGGGGCTATTTTTCAGACAGAGAGCCCTAGATACATGAAGCAGCTTGCAGCTGTGCAGCCATTCTTCCATCCTTCCATTCTCCATCAGGCTTGAGTGGGTATCTATATGAAGACCAAGAGAAGAATTACCAGCAACTTAGGGTGCTTTACAGTTCTATCATTATGTGAAATGGAATAAAGAGTGTGACATTATGGGACCCCTGTATGGTGTTATTATGCATGTTTGCTTTGTAAGTTCACAACTTTTATTATACACTTAATTGTTTACATATGTTCATATATAAATGATATAAAGATACTAATAATAGGATTATTATAATAGTAGGATTGGTTGGTTGTTTAGTTGTAATATTTTGACAATGCTCTTTAATTGTTAGTTAACAAGATTTAACAACAATACAAATTATTGGTGGTAGGGTAGGTTATGAGAGTCCTGTATGATGTTATATATGTTTGTTTTATAAGTTTGCAACTATTATCATACACTTATTGTTTATGTATGTTTATGTATGAGTGATATACTTCAATAAATAAAAAAAATTAAAGAAAAAAAGTGAGACATTGGTATTTTGGTGAGTGAGCTGGACTAGAAATGGAGATCTGAGCTCTAGTCTTGGTTCTCTGTGACACTGAATAAGTCACTTATTCTCTCTGACTTTGAAGGCCTTGTTCATAAAATAAAAGTCTGAGCTGTACAATCTCTTTGAATGACTGTTCCAGTTTATAAAGAAACTTTAATTTTTATTGCCACTCTCTTAGTTCAAGTCCTCATTTACTCCCTCATTATTTCAATTATCTTCCAGTTTCCAGTCTCACATTCCTCTCCTCCATCTTCCACATTACTCTTAGAAATCTCTTTCCAATCCAGATCTGATTATTTCACCACTCTTCTTTCAACCCCTCAATAGTTTCTAATTTCCTATAAACTGAAATAATATGTGTGTGTGGGGGGTATTTTAAGCTCTAATGATTTGGTCCTCTTCTATATCTCATTGTTCTTTATCCCTCATAATATTCTCATGGTTACTCCCCATCCCTCCACTCAAAAGATGAAACTATATGGTATCACTATGAGAGACAGTATGTGTATATTTCAATTAGTTATCACACCTGAATAGGAGGCCATTTCTTACCATTCGCAACTCGTATTCTTCCCTTCTTCAGAATCTGTCTGCAATGTTTTCTCTTTTTCCCACAAGAAGAGTTGATCATCTCTGATTTCATGCCATCATTCTATCTAGTACATATTCCAATGTGATTGTACTTATCACATTGTTTTAAAATCTTTATTTCTACATCATTTTCCTCCTTATAGGCAGTCATTGAATCTTATTTATTTTTGTCAATCCATTTCCCTGTATATCTAATGATTGCTACCTTGTAGGTCCTCAATACATGTTGATTTAATCAAGTATTAATAGATCTAAGTTCCTTAAAAGGAGGAGCCATGACTATTTTCTTCACCATTGTAAACTCAGTATTAAGCACAATATCTGGAATAAAATAGGTGCTCATTAAACTGGTATGTTAAAACAAATAAATGTTAAATGGATTAATAAATGTTTTAATCATTTTAGTTTGAAGATATCAACCCAAGTTCATCTCTGTTATAGTCACTGTTGTCCTATTATAGTTTTTAATTAGTAGATGGTGTTAAAAATTAATAGAGGGTAATTTATTTTGAAATATAGCATTAGTTTAACCTGCCTGAGGAGAAAGTTAAAAACAAGAATTGTCCTTCATTCTTAAAATATGGGCTTCAAAGCCAGGTCTTTTATGCCTCTTATTTAAGATCAGAAGAATTTTAACTCTTGTTCTGCTTTGTTACCCATTTCTTGCACTGCCACTTCTAACTAGTGTAACATTAATCCATTTCTTCATTTTATAACTAGAGATGCTAATTCTCACTGACTTCTTAGGGGTAGTGCAAAGCCAATGTGTAGCAAAGTGCTTTGTTATCTATTAGATGCTATACAAAGCAAAGAAATTATTATTCTATCTGTATATATCTGTAATTCTAAAGTTTCTTTTCATGTCTAAAGCAAATCCTCTTCCTGAACTTTTAACACTGTTCTCAGAAGGACCTGTCCTGTGGAAATGAAGATTGACCATTTACTTCCATTTGGGGAGTATATTGTCCTTAATATAAAGAGAGTGATTCAATACTTCTCAATTTCCTTTTCTCCATATTGCATAACAAACATGGGATTTTTTCCCATGAAGTATAATCAGATTTTGAATGGACACCTATGCCCTATGTATCATCCTGGTTCTATGTATTTTGGCAAACTGGCAGAATGTATGGGTTTTGTTTTAATTTTATATTTTGGTCCTGTAAACTCCAATATTCCCATCTCAAAACCTCCATTGGCTATGATTAAGATTTAATCAAAGTTGTTTTTTATTTTTTACTTTTGGCAAGGAAGAAAAAAACTCTTCATTTTTGTTAATGTTATGAATTAGCAGGAGATATTCAGAAATAGAGTTGCCTACATGTTGCTTGAAAATTGTTTACAGCAAGTAATGAACAAAGCAAATCAGATTGCCAAAGGCCTAGCTGTTGAGAAAGTGTAGCATATTATTAATTAAAATACAAGTCAGCTTTTCCAGCTCTTGTAGCCTGTGGGTATCGAATGTACTCTACTTGATTGAAGCAGGTAGTGGCAGCACAGGCATTTTTTATTTTGTGCTGGAAGTAATAACAAAAATGTAAAGCTGTTTTCTGCTACTTCATTTGAAAAATATTATTTTGGAATGAAGGCCTACCAGCTGCAGCAGACAGGGAGAAATAATATAAATCTACATTATACCCTTGCACTGCCATTTTAAACAAGGGGTCTACAACCTCAGACACTCTCTTGGCATTGTATTATAGGCAGACCTTTGTCTATGGCCAAGGAAACAGTTTCCATGGAGATACAAGGCATTTGACAATGGTCACTGTTTTGGTGAAGAAAATTAATCCAAGCAGGAGACCAGTTTATAGTTATAAGATTTTTTTTTTTCTGTGCAGTGGGAGGGGAAGCAAGAGTCCAGAAGTAGCAGAGAAGAAAAACAAATCTGCCTTCTGGGTATTCTTTTTAACATGCTGAAGTCAGTGAAATTTTGAGAAACTATGTTTCCAGTTTCAACGCTGATGGGAATTCTCAGGTGAAACAAGAAATGGTAAAGAGAATATGATTTTTATAATACACTTAAACTATTTAGCTGACCCCTAGGATATATCAGGAAAAGAAATAATGCTGACAGTGTTGTTGTTGTTTTTTAATTCAAACACTATGTGCTAATCAAACCAGGAGCCATTAATTTTTTTTTTTCTTTGCAGGTAGGAAGTTTATTGGGAATCTCTCTCAACCAATAGGGTCTGAAGAATAGACTTCAGCCCCCACCGCCCCCCACATGGTGGGAGTCTGAAGAGAGACTTCAGTCCCTAGTCAATACTTTTTAACTCTACTTTGTTCCTAATTCTTCATGGACAGAAATCACTTTTTATTCCTCTCTACATTTCCTTTATTCCACCATCTGGGAAAATAATTGACACATAGTAAGTTTTCCATAAATGTCTGCTGAATGTCATGGACACTATGTTCATAGAATGATAAGTATAATAATTTAAAATGACTTTGGATACTGTCTAAAGAGTCAGATCACACAAGTCTAAGTTCATCCTCTGGGTTCAATTTAGACAATTTTGAAACATTCATTAGTGCTTTCACACCACTTGTGTTGAAGCAAACATTTAGAAATGATCAACAGTCTACAAAAATGCCTAATGAAGAAATAGGCTTTGTAATAATGGGCAGAACCACAGTTGACAAAAAAGTAAAACAGAATGAGGCAAATGCCTTTTTGACCTATGGGATCTTGGTTCAGGGTTCCCATTTCTACAAGTCAGTGCCCTCTGGATAAAATTAATCGTCTTTGGCTGGGACTTCTTCCTCCTTTATTCCTCTTTTACATTTGAAATCTCTGTGGTGGGCAACAATAGATCAGATTAACCTGTAACCTTTGCAAGCTGATTTCCCGAGTTTAAATTAGTGCATTCCTGGAGCGCTTAATTTCAGGCATTAAATGAAGCAAATTGAATAGCAACCAAAAACTCAGTTCTGCCCCCTATTTCAGTCTCATTCTGCTACACTTTAATTCGCCATTGAGAGGCATTTCTTACCCTGAGAATTCAGTGGGACATTGTTAAACATTTAGGAAGTTTATCTGAGTAAGGAAACTCTTCCCTAATCTAGTTCATGATAGCTTGGTATCTTCCTTTGGCCTCAGAGAGGTGTCAACTATGTGCCATGCAGCCATAGAGAGAAGAGTAACTAGTTTCTGTCACAGGTCCAGGGTTCCAGGGCTTCGGAAGCAATGTCTCCTCTAGCCTACTAATGCTTTACCATGGGAGTAACTTTTCTTATGAAGGCAAATTAAATTTCCCTCCCTCCTTTCCTTCTTTCCTCCCTCCTTTCCTTCTTACTTCCCTCCTTCCTGTCTTCCTTCCTTCCTTCCTCCATCCCTCCATTGCTCCCTAGCTTCTTTATAAAATGTATGCTAGATCTGTTTCTTTTTTTTTAATCTTTTTTTTTTAAGATTTATTTATTTATTTAATCCTCCCCCCCCCCCCCCCCCCCCGGTTGTCTGTTCTCTGTGTCTATTTGCTGCGTCTTGTTTCTTTGTCCGCTTCTGTTGTCATCAGTGGCACGGGAAGTGTGGGCGGTGCCATTCCTGGGCAGGCTGCACTTTCTTTTGCGCTGGGCGGCTCTCCTCACGGGCGCACTCCTTGCGTGTGGGGCTCCCCTACGCGGGGACACCCCTGCGTGGCACGGCACTCCTTGCGCGCATCAGCACTGCGCATGGGCCAGCTCCACAAGGGTCAAGGAGGCCTGGGGTTTGAACCGTGGACCTCCCATGTGGTAGATGGACCCCCTAACCACTGGGCCAAGTCCGTTTCCCTAGATCTATATCTCTTCCTGTTTTGTCCTTGCCTCTCATTCCTTCTTTCTAGTGTTTATTGTGGGGTTATTTCAAGTTTTTCCTAATCATTTTTTTGCATGAATCTAGTTTTTAATTGATTTCACAGGTTTCAAAGGTATTATACATTTTGTCAAAACCTATAAAATGATGTGGGGCAGAGTGTAAACTGTAATGTAAACTATAGTCCACAGTTAGTAGAAATGCTTCAGTATGTGTCCATCAGTTGTAACAAATATACCACATTAATGAAAGACATTGTTAATGTAGGAAAGTGTGGGAAGGGGAGAGGGTGGGGCATATGGGAATCCTCTATATTTTTTATGTAATCTAAAGCTTCTTGAAAAATAAAGAGCAAATATTTCAAAAAAAGTAATAGAAAAAAAAGTTGGTTGCCACCAAGTGATTTTTATTTTCTTTTACTATTTTTCCCATTTTCTATAAATTGTTCACAAATTTCTATAAATTGTCTCTGAATTTCTTTTGTAATCAGAGAATATTAACTTTTATCTAGGAATAATTGTCTCTTTTAATTAGAGAACTTGCATGTTTACAGAAAAAGCATGCATCAAATACAGGGTTCCTATATACCACCCTGTTGTTAACATCTTGTGTTAGTATGGTACATTTGCTACGATTGATGAAGGCACATTTCAAAAACTGCACTATTAACTATAGTCCATGGTTTAGCATAGTGTTCACTGTTTGTGGACTCCAGTTCCATGGATTTTTTTTTTCCAATTTTTATGCTAGAACATATATACAACCTAAAATTTCCCTTTTTAACCACAATCAAATATATAAATCAGTACCATTAATTCCATTCCCAATATTGTGCTACCATCATCACCATCAATTACCAAAACTTTTCCATCAATCCAAATAGATATTCTGTATGTTTTAAACTAGTCCCTCCTCCCAACTATCCCCTGATAACCTATATTGTAGATTCTGACTTTATAAGTTTGCTTATTCTAATTAGTTCATATCAGTGAGATCATACAATAATTTTCATTTTGTATCTGGCTTATTTTACTCAACATGATGACTTCAAGATTTCATGTTGTCCCATGTATCAGGACTACATTCCTTTTTATGGCTGAATAAGATTCCATTGCATGTATATACCACATTTTACTTATGGATTAATCTATTGATGGACCCTTGGGTTACTACCATATTCTGGTAATTGTGACTAATGCTGCTATGATCATCAGTATGTAAAAATCTGTTCAATTCCTCCCTTTCAATTCTTTTGGATGTATAGGCATACCTCAGAAAGACTGTAGGTTCGGTTCTATACCACTGCAATAAAGTGAATACCACAGTAAAGAGAATCACAAGAAATTTTCCAGTGCATAAAAAACTTATGTTTACACTATTCTGTAATCTATTAAGTATTAAATAGCATTGTGTCTAAAAAAAACACACAATGTAAATATCTTAATTAAAATGTGACACAGAAACATGAAGTGACATATGCTGTTGGAAAAATGGCACCAATAGACTTGTTCAATGAAAGGTTGTCACAAAACTTCAATTTGTAAAAACTGCAATATCTGTAAAGTGCAACAAAGTGAAGCACAATAAAATAAAGCATGCCTGTATACTTACAAATGGGATTGCCAGGTATTTTGATATTCTGTATTTAACTTTTTGAGGAACTGCCAAACTGTCTTTCACAGTGGCTACACCATTTGACATTCCCACCAGCAATGAATAATTGTTCCTATTTCTCCACATCCTTTCCAACACTTGTAATTTTCCTCTTTGATTTAATAATAGCTGCTCTTGTGAATGTGAAATGGTATCTCATTGTGGCTTTAATTTGCATTCTCCAATGTCTAATGAGCTTGAACATCTTTTCATGTGCTTTTTGGCCTGCAAATCTTCTCTGGAGAGTTATCTATTCAAGTCTTTTGCCCATTTTTAAATAGGAATTTTTGTCTTTGTTCCTGAGTTGAAGAATTTCTTTTTATGTTCTGGATATTAAAAGCTTATCAAATACGTAGTTTCCAAATATTTTCTCCCATAGAGTGGGTTCTCATTCTACTTCCATGATGAAGCCCTTCAACACAAAAGTTTTATATTTTCATGAGGTCCCATGTATGTTTTTTCTTTGTTGAGAAAAAATTTGAGTGTAAATAACTATTGCCTAAAACAAGGTCCTGAAGATGCTTCTGGGAGTTTTATAACTCTAGTTCTTATATTTAGGTCTTTGATCTGTTCCGTATTGATTTTTATAAATGGTGTAAAGCAGGGGATCACCTTCATTCTTTTGCATTTGGAAGTCCTGCTTTCCCAGCACTATTTGTTGCAGAGACTATTTTTTCCCAATTGAGTGGTGTTTGCTCCCTTGTCAAAAATCAGTTAGCCATAAATATGAAGGTTGATTTCTAATTCTTAGCTTGATTCCACTGGTCTGTATGTCTGTCCTTGTGCCAGTACTAAGTTGTTTTGATTACTATGGCTTTATAATATCTTTTAAGTTCAAGAAGTCTGAGTCCTCCAACTTCATTATTCTTTTACAAGATGACTTTGGCTATTTGGGGCCCTTTATCCTTCCAAATAAATTTGATGACTGGATTTTCCATTTCTGCAGAGAAGGTTGATGGAATTTTGACTGGAGTTTCATTAAATATCTAAATTGCTTTGGGTAGAATTGACATCTTAATGATATTTAGTCTTCCAATATATGAACATGGAATATTCTTCCATTTATTTAGTTCTTCTTTTATATCTTTTAGTAATGTTATATAGTTTTATGTGGGTAAGTCCTTTACATCCTTGGTGAGATTTATTCCTAGATATTTTATTTTTTTATTTGCTATCATGAATGGAATTTTTTTTCTTGAATTCTTCTCCTGATTGTTCATTACTAGTGTATAGAACCACTTCTGATTTTTGGGTGTTGATCTTGGTGTTAGCTATGGATTTGTCGTATACATCCTTTATCATGCTGAGAAAGTTTCCTTCTATTCCTAGTTTACTAAGTGTTTTTTATCAAGAAAAGGTGTGTGTTTTGTCAAATATCTTTTCTGTCACATGTTGTTTTTTTCCCTTCATTCTGTTAATGTAATGTATGACATTAATTGATTTTCTTAAGTTGAAAGTCCATTGCATATCTGGGATAAATCCCACTTACCCATGGTGTGTAATTCTTTTAATATTCCTAAGAGATAATGCTCTGTAATATTTTTTCTTGTGGTATCTTTATCTGGCTTAGGTATGAGTGTGATGTTGACTTCTTGGTTTGAATTAGTGAGGGTTCCTTCCATTTCAATTTTTTTGGGGGAAGTTTGAGTAGTAT
Source organism: Dasypus novemcinctus (assembly GCF_030445035.2). Lineage (NCBI taxonomy): Eukaryota > Metazoa > Chordata > Mammalia > Cingulata > Dasypodidae > Dasypus > Dasypus novemcinctus. The sequence goes on from NC_080679.1 coordinate 92,239,474, forward strand.
TGTCACTGATTTTTCTTGGAATGGTTGGTGAAATTCCCCTATGAAGACATCTAGTTATAGGCTTTTCGTTGCTGGAAGGTTTTTGATTACTGGTTCAAGTTTTTTAAAAATAGTTATTGGTTTGTTGAGATCTTCTATTTCATCTTGAGTCTAGTTTGTGTATTGCTAAGAATTTGTCCATTTTATGTGAGTTTTCTAATATGTCAGTATACAATTGCTCATAATATCCTCTTTTTTGGTAGATTTCATTTTCATTAAAATAAATTTATTATAAAACAACGTGAGGTTTGTTAAAAATAAGAAAACAAATATTAGAAAATTTTAAGTCAAATCTCACCAGAAAAAAATTAAATCATCTTTTCCATGGAAAAATATATACATTCATTAATTACCATATGATAGCAATAAAATAAGATATTTTCTCCTGCTATATAAAACAAAACTAAAAATATTTTTAGTAAACTAGCATTTGCTGGAGTATGTTAGAATGTACATCTTATGAACTCCTGGTAGGAGTGTAAATTCATCTTTTTATAGCATTTTTTTACTATCAAAAGATGATGGTAATAGAATTTATATTCGTGGCATTCTTAGTAACAAAATAGCAGTAAAAACGAAAACAACTATAACTTTTGTCATCTACGCACCAGAAAATTTTCCAAGTACTTTGTCTTTACGAACTCACTTAATATTCAGAAATACCAAATGAAGTTGGCACTGTTATTGTCTGTATTTCTCAGACAAGAAGCCAGAAACACAAAGTGTTTAAAAATGTTTGTGGGGAAACGGACTTGGCCCAGTGGTTAGGGCGTCCGTCTACCACATGGGAGGTCCGTGGTTCAAATCCCGGGCCTCCTTGCTCCGTGTGGAGCTGGCCCATATGCAGTGCTGATGCACGCAAGGAGTGCTGCCCCACGCAGAGGTGTCCCCCGCGTAGGGGAGCCCCACACAGAAGGAGTGCGCCCCGTAAGGAGAGCCGCCCAGCACGAAAGAAAGTGCAGCCTGCCCAGGAGTGGCACCGCCCACACTTCCCTTGCCGCTGACGACAACAGAAGTGGACAAAGAAACAAGATGCAGCAAATAGACACAGAGAACAGACAACCGGGGGGGATTAAATAAAAATAAATAAATCTTTAAAAAAAAAAAATGTTTGTGTAAGGCTATATACACGGGTAAATAACAATAAAAAAAATGAGATTTTAATCCTACTTAGACTGTGTTTGTTAGATGTGTGATCTTGGGAAAGGAATTTAATTACCTTTTTACTTTATTTTCTCCTGAGCAGACAAGTATTTGTACCATTTCATGTTTATTTTCTTATTTGGCTTTTTTTTTTAACTTTTAAAGGATCATGGTATATAAAACATTTTGAACAAACTGGGCTCTTAGAAGCACTCATTAGAAGTTAGCTATAATTAAGGTTATTATACCCATATATTTTAAAGTAGAATTATTTAATTACAAATATCTTCTTATAGTCCTTTTTATTCCAGTTGGGTATCCAGTCCCCCGTTTTATGTCTGAAGTTATTTGTGCCCTCTCTCTTTTTTCATTTGTCAAGCTAGTTAAAGTTTTGTTAATTTTATGGATCTTTTCAAAAAAACCAACTGTGGTTTTGTTAATTCTCTTTATTTTTTTATTCTCTATTTTATGTATCTCTGCTCTAATCTATTCCCCTCCTTCTTTTGCTTTGAGTTTAGTTTGCTCTTCTTTTTCTAGTTCTTCCAGTTTTCAGGTTAGGTCTCTGATATGAAATCTTTCTTGTTTTTTTAATGTAAACATTTGAAGTTATAAATTTCCCTCTCAGCACTGTCTTTGCTGCATCGCTTAAGTTTTGTTATATTGTATTTTCATTTTCTCTTGCTTCAGGATATTTCATAACTTCCCTTGTGATTTCTTCTTTCACCAATTTGGTTGTTTAAAAGTAGATAATTTTCTTATATTGGTGAGTTTTATATTTATCAGTTACTGATTTCTAGGTGCATTTCATGTGGTCAGAGAAAATACACTGTATGATTTCAATATTTTTTAATTTATTAAGACTTGTTTTGTGATCTAAGATAAGGTCTATCCTGGAGAATGGTCCATGTGCACTTAAGAAGAATATGTATTCTGTTACTTTTGGGTGAACAGTTCTATATGTCTGTTAGGTCTCGTTGCTTTAGCGTATCATTCAAGTCTCTTATTTCCTTATTGATCTTCTATCCATTATTGAAAGTGGTGTATTAAAGTCTCCTACAGGGAAGCGGATGTGGCTCAACTGATAGAGCGTCCGCCTACCATATGGAGGTCCAGAGTTGGAACCCAGGGCCTCCTGACCCGTGTGATGAGCTGGCCCATGCGCAGTACTGCTGCACACAAGGAGTGCCATGCCAGCAAGGGTGTCCCCCACGTAGGGGTGCCCCACGCACAAGGAGCGCGCCCTGTAAGGAAAGCCGCCCTGTGAGAAAAAGCACAGCCCGCCCAGGAGTGGCGTGGCACACACGGAGAGCTGACGGAGCAAGATGACGCAACAAAAAAGACGCAGATTCCATGTGCCGCCAAGAATGCAAGCAGCCACAGAAGAACACATAGCTAATGGACACAGCAGACAATGGGTGGGGGGGCAGGAAGGGGAGAGAAATAAATAATAAAGTCTCCTACAATTAATGTAAACTCATCTATTTCTCCCCTCAAATTTGTCAGTATTTGCTTCATATATTTTGATGTTTTGCTGTTAGGTACATATGCATTTATAACAGTTACATCTTCTTGTATAATTGACCCCTTTATCTGTATAGAATGACAATCTTTGTTCCTTATAAATGTTTTTTACTTAAAGTCTGTTTTTGTCAGGTATTAGTATAGCTACCCCATCTTTTTGTTGTTCTTGTTGTTACTATTTGCGTGGTATATATTTTTTTCTAATCTCACTTTCAACCTACTTACGTCTTTGAATTTAAGTTTAGTCTCTTGTAAACAACATATGGTTAGGTCACATTTTTTAAAAATCCATTCTGCCAATGTCTGTCTTTTGATTGGAAAGTTTAATCCATTTACATTTAAAGTCACTACTGATAAAGCAGGACTTTCTTCTACCATTTTGCTATTTGATCTTTGTAAGTCTTAAACATTTTATAGCTATTAGTTCTTCTGTTGATATACATATTCACATTTTTTGGTATTGTACCAAATTGAGTCCCTTCTCATTTTTATCTGGATACATCTTTCATATATTTTCCTTGTAGTTACCATGGGTTAAAATTTAACATCTTAAAAATATAACAATCATATTTGATTTGTTACCAACTTGTCTTAATATCCTACACATACACTGTTCTTATACCCCTTTGTTCTCCCACTTTTTTGTACTTGTTACAAATAATATCTTTGTATGTTGTATGTCCAAAACAATAGATTTATCATTACTTTTCATGCATTTCCACTTTAGCACCTGTAAGAAGTGGAGTTACATCCACCAAAATACACTACGATAGTACTGGCATTTATAATGACCCAGATGGTTACCTTTATCAGAGGTGTTTATTCCTTTCTAACACTTTGTTTAGCGTCCTTTCCTTTCAATCTGAAGAATTCTCTTGAGAATTACTTGAAGGGCAGTTCTAGTGCTGAAGAACACCCTCTGTCTTTCTTTACCCGCAAATGTTTTTATTTCTCCTCATTTTTGAAAGAAAGTCTCACCATATAAAATTTTTGGTTTGCAAATGTTTTCTCTCAGCACTATTGATTTATTTTATTTCATCAGTTTTCAACATTCCACATTCTTGCTTCAATGGTCTCTGAAGATAAATCGGCTCTAACTGGGACTCCCTTCTGGAGTCCTTTCAGCTTTCAGAACTCTCTCCTTGTCCTTTGCAATTGGCACCTTGATCAGCATGTGATGAGCCATACTTTTCTTCGTTTATCTTTTTGGTGTTCTCTGGCTTCTTGGATGTACATATTCATGTCTTTTGCTAGATTTGGGAATTTTCTTTCACTATTTCTTTGAATATTCCTTCTGCCCCTTTCTTTGTTCTCCTTCTGGGACTCTCATAATGCACACCAATATATGCATTGTGGGAACCCCAGAGGTATCTTAAGCTATTTTTGCTTTATATAATTCTTTTTTCTTTCTTCTCCTCAGCCTGACGCAGTTTAATTGTCTTTTCTTTGAGTTTATTCTTTCTTCTGCTAGCTCTAATCTGTTGAAAACCTACTGGGAATTTTTCACTTCAGTTATTGTGGTCTTCAACTCCATTAGTTCTGTTTGGTTCCTTTTAAAATTTCTTTCACTTTGTTGAGAGTCTCATTTCATTTTCTTGATACCATTTATTTCATTCTCTCTATTTTTCTTCCTCTCCATGAGCATACTGAATATCATTTTTTAAAAAGTCTTTGTCAGGTATGTTCTCAGTCTGGTCTTCTTTGTTGATGTTTTCTACATTTCTATCTTGTTGCTTTGGATGGGCCACCATTTCCTGTTTTCTTTGTTTTGTCTAGTTGTATATTGTTATGTACTGTACATTTTAATATTTAAAAATCTAACTCTGGGATTTACTCCCTAAGATATCTCTTTCTTGAGTTTGTAAACAGCTGGTGATATGACAGAGATTTTCTTGAGTGTCAGCAGCTATCAAAACCAAGCAAATCTAAGCAAAAAACACCTTTCATCATCTTTGCAAATTGGCTTTGCATTGCCTGGTGCTCTCCATCATAGCTCAGCTCTCCTATCAGAAGTTCAGCCCAAGGAGAATGTGAAGCCCAAGGGGCTGCCTGTCTTTTCTAGGGCTTATGCTTGCTAGTTTCCTTAGAACTTCTCCTGTTTACAGGAGTTTGAATGTCCCCTCTATTTCCCAGGAAGCAGACCTTTTCCCTCTCTGGGTGTTTCACTGCATGTTTTAAAGCAGATTCGCTTTTATCCCAGGCTGCCTGCTTCAATTGTTTCTCACACTTCTTTTTCCCTGGCAAGCTGCTTTTGCCTGGAGTGCAAATTCTGGGAGATGGGGGACACTTTGAAGAGGAGTTTCCCAGGCCAGTCTGTCCCAGAACAAGATCAGAGACCCTCAAAGGGAACATGAGTCAGCTCCAAACTACCCACGATAGGGTCTGAATGAGTGGCCAGAAAGTGCACCTGGAACTTCTTCCGTGGTTCCTGGAGCTGCACTTTCTCGACTCAGCTCCTGCCCAGCAAATGCATCCATTCACCTGTCCTTGGCAGCTCTCAGGAAGCATACACTCTTTAACTTTCCTCTACTGCCTTGGTCTGGGGCAGGTTGAAACCATGACCTCCTTCAGAGCCTGGCTCCCAACAAACTGAAGTAGCTAATGAAAAGGAGTAATCAGTGCTTGGCCTGAGGCCCCTCTCTCCCAGATCTTGGGGACCAGGATTTTTATATCCCTTTCTGGAACCATGCTGCTGCCTCCATGAGAGTGGGGGCTGGGTGGCAGTCACCACAGGCATGGAGAGATCCATTTACGGGTATTTGCCATAATTTACCTGCATCGTCATCCTGCTTTTCCCAGGATGCTGTACTCTAAAGTTTCAAAAGAACTGATCCAAACTCTTCCTGCCTGTTTAATAGTTGTTCTGGTAGAGGAACAGATTCCTGGACCTTCCTACTCTGCTGTTTTCCCACAATTGCTCTAATCATTTTTAAGCCCCTGCCTCCCATAGCCCACTGGGTGGAACGTGGTAGAGTGTGGGCTATGATGTGGACCATTGACCATGAGGTGCAGCGGTGCTCAGAGATGTATTCACCAAATGCAATGAATGTCTCATGATGATGGAGGAGGTTGTTGTTATGGGGGGAGGAGTGGGGGGAGGGAGGTGGGGGGGTATATGAGAACCCCATATTTTTTGAGTGTAATATTAAAAAATAAAGACAAAAATATATATTAAAAATACAAAAAAAAAAAAAAAAAAAAAAAGCCCCTGCCTCATCAGTAGTCCCTCCAGTACTCCTTCTTCTCCTTGTTCCTTCATTCTGTCAGCTTTTGGTAAAAAGTGATTTCCCACCCCCCCACCCAATTCTTATTCTGTAAATTAATTTGCCTTAGGAAATAAAGGCATATGTAGAAGATTATAAATTGGCCAATGTTATATGAGTGATCACACTTTTTTTTCCTCCTTCTCAGGCTTTTAAGCTGTTTGCATGGCCATGAGACAAAAGGCAATTTTCAAAGCTATTTTGGCCTTTCTTGTTTTTCACTTCCTCTCTCTTGTGGGAATGTAAATTTTCATTGCTATAGAGCAACCGATTGTGACCTTATGTGTTAGCAGTTCTGTTCCCTGAAAACTAAAAATAGGCCTTAATCTTCTCAACATGTAAGTATCCAAAAGGGGCTCTTTGATTAATAGCTGCCTATATGTAGTGGCATCAGTGTCCTCCTTAGAGGAGATGAGGGATGGAGGAAAGGGTGCTGGTGAAGGGGAGACAAAGTAGCAGTATTACTATTTGCTACGGTTGACTTGTTTTGTCTTCAGACTCCAGATTTTTCCTGACTTCTCTGCTCCATTGAGAGTTTTACTTCTATAAGCAAATACTGCAACAAAAACACCACCATATATGGCCTGCATATTTTTCTTTGCTTTTTGAATTTAATTCAATGATTTCATTTCATGTCATGTCTCCCAAATTGTATTCAACCACCTTTCACTACATAACCAAATCCCAGAGAACCTCCTACAGAGCAGTGCCCTAATAATTAAAAGGGTCCCCTTTCCTCCCTCAAAAGACATATGCCTCAAACTCCAAATTTAAGTATATATATATAAATACACACACATATATAAACTTTTTAAAAAAATCACTGATTGTCCTTGCAAGAGTGAATGAGATTCCAATTGCTGGTTGTTCTGTTAGGCTCAACACCTGCCCATATTTGAAATCCACATTCAAGTATACATTGGGTCAAACCCTAACCAGATGTAGGTACACAACCAAGTTATTGGATTTCTTGATGATGAATAGAAAGCAGACAATACACCTGTCTGGTTGCATAAAGGATTTGCATAAAAATGAAGGAACAGTACACTGCTGATGTAAAGTGTTGATTAACAGGATCACTATATATATATATGTTTAAAGAAATCCACACAATAAAATACAGTTTTTTAAATGAAATGATGTGTGGCTTTATTAAAAAACATGCACACATATTTGCCAACAATTAGGAAATGTATTGATAGGCAGGGGCCATGTTAGAACAATTTGATTTCCTGACACATTTATTCTCTGAAGAAGTGAAATACTGTAAAATGCCAGTAATTGGATATTAGAATAGTGAGGACACTAATTACAGAATGTTGTTTGCCATTTGATCTTTTGTGCTTAAGGTGGAGAAAGATAGTTAAGATTAGGAGACAAACTACCCATGAAACATGAGACACCCAAAGAGCAGTGCTGTTTTTTATTGAACATGAGGTCTCCATGAGGGCTAATGTGGCTGGCATAAACTGTTCTTTTGAGAATCGATTTCTCAACTCAAATCAACTAACTTCAAGAGGAGCTCCCCACAGAGAAAAAGTGTTTATGGTATGAAGATAAATGAAAGAAAACATACTCTAGTTTTGTTTTATTCTGTTTATAAATCTGAGCATTCTTTGAGGTTTTTCCTGAAATCCTTTTTGTACAGCCTATCTACCTGAAATAGCCCCTTCCCTATCCCATAGACCACCAAGCTGTTTATATATAAATATTATCTGAAAACTTTTCTCTTTGTTGTAAGTCATGGGTTTTCCAGAATATGCTTCTAATGAAATTCTGATTCTGGCTGAAAACGCATCACAACAATAGGTTTTATGCTTTGGATCTCATTTGCCATATGGTGTATCATTATACTCATTACATTCATTGTCATTATACTCAACATCTTCCCCATCACCATAATCAAATATCTAGACTAGTTTTTTAAAAATAAATAGATATAAAAAAAAGGAACCTATTTTATAGTTTAAGTATGAAAAGTAGGTCCCTAGTGACCCTGAATATTTGCAAGACCCTACCACCCCAGATAGAATGAATTCAGTTCTCTCTCTTCTGTCCTATGGGCTGCCCTGTACCTGATGCTGTCAGAAAATATCCAGAGGTTTCTCTTGTGACCAAGGATTAATCATATTTTTTTCTTATTTTACAGGTACAGATGTATGTCTTGTAGCAAAAAGATTCTGCCATTGCTACCTGACGTTGTTTTCCTGGAATAGGGTTTCTCTACTGTTGTCATTCATTCCAAAGCTATAGGTCAGAATGTCATAGAGTAAACTTGAAGAGTACAAACAGTCTTCAAATTCTCAGTGGTGCATAAGTGTTGTCCATTTTGACTAAAGAGCCTGTCTATTTGTTCCTTTTCACTGCCAGGGACAGAACCCAAATTGTGGAGCCTAAGTGTTCCAGGTAGACCTCCATGTTGCTGTTGTTTCCATCAGGGCCAGAAATTTTTAGATGAAGGTCAAACTTGGACAGTCTGAAAAGTCCCTTCTTTTCTCTGTTGCCACTGCCATGGAAGACACTTCTACTTTTCCTGACTGGGCAGACTATCTATTTACCATACCATATCTATTATTTGCTCTTCTCTGTCATGTTCTGGGCCCTGGAATCTTTGGATATCATACACAAGTTATCTTGCCCTTTGGAATCTCGTTGGGTTTGACACTTGAAGGCAAAGGTAGAAGATTGGGAGGGTGGGAAAAGGAAGTGGTCAGAATGTCTATTCCTCCTTACCCTATTTCCTTCCACTTGGGACTGTGTTTTTAATATGGGCTACATTCTTCTGTATAAGACGATGGTTCCTCTCGGTGGCTCCTCTCCCGCAATTATAGCTTTCATTCATTTGGAAGAATACTGCATCCTGCCATTGATCCTTCAGACCCAAGTGTGGTAATTGTTTAGCATTACTGATAGTTTCCTTGTGCTCCTCCATTACTTGTTTTGTTTTGTTTTTTCCCTTAACCCTGCCCACATCTCTGTAAGTAAGTCCCTTATTAAATTATTTACCTCTTTGAACACGCCATTTATTTCCTGCCATGATTCTGACTGATAAATATCCCAAAATGGTTAGGATTGAGCATCTTTCTTTCATTTCAATAACTATTTCAGTGAAGGGGCCAGTCTACTTATATCTTTTTATACTCAAGGGGATTTATATTTGGAGCTTATTGATATTTCCTGGACCTTGTTTCTGGATTTCCTAGGCCAGCCTGGCTGTTTGCAATAATTTTGAAACTAATTTAAGAGATATGGGGGTTCCTCAATCCTTTACTGACCAATTGACCCACCCCTGCCAGCAGTTATATCAGTTATTTAGCTGATTAAAAATAAATAGATATTATCCATCAGGGAAATGAAAATCAACACTACAATGGGTTACCACTTCATACCCATGATCAAAAAGACAGACAATAGTAAGTGTTGGTGAGTCTGTGAAAAATTGGAATCTCATACATTGCTTTTGGGAATGTGAAATGGTGCAGCTACTATGGAAAACAGTCTGCATTTCCTCAAAAGATTAAATATAAAGTTACCATATGACTCTGGAATTCCACTCCCAGAATATATACAAGAGAAATGAAAACATGTGCCCACACAAAAAAAACTTGTACATGCATGTTTATGACAGCATGATTCATAATAGCCAAAAAATGGAAACAACTCAAATGTCCATTAACTGACAAAAAATAAATTGTTGTAAAGCTACACAGTGGAATATTATTTAACTATAAAATGGAATGAAAAATGTACACATGCTTCAACATGGGTGACCCTTGAAAATATTACGCTAAGTGAAGAAAGCTAGTCACAAAATACCACATATTGTATAATTTGATTTTAATTAAAAGTTCAAAAAGGGGACATCTATAGAGACAGAAATTTCCTATGACTGGGGAAGAAGAGTTTTGGGGGAGAAAAAGGGAGTCCCTGCTAATAGGTATGGATTTATTTTGGGAGTGATTAAAATGTTCTAAAATTGATTGTGGTGATTCTGTGATTATTCCCAAAACCACTAAATTTTATATTTTAAATGGGTGAATTGTATAGCATGTGGATTATCTCTCCATAAAGCTGATATAAAAATGCAAGGATAAGATGACGAATGGAACTGAATAGAGAACTCAGAAACAGACCCTCACATCTACGGTCAAGTAGATGGACCAGAACAGTCTATTCAACAAATGGTGCTGGGAGAATTGGATATCCATATACAAAAGAAAGAAAGAGGATTCCTAACTCACATCTTATACAAAAATTAACTCAAAATGAATCAAGGACCTAAATGTAACAGTTACAGTCATTAAAACTCCTAGGAGAAAATGTAGGAAACATCTTCAAGATCTTGTGGTAGATGGTAGTTCCTTAAACCTTATGCCAAGCATGAGCAACAAAAGATAAAATAGATAAATGGGGAATCCTCAAAATTAAACACTTTTGTTCTTCAAAAGACTTGGTCAAGAAAGTAAAAAGGCAACCTACTCAATGGGAGAAACTATTTGGAAGAAACCACATATCCAAAAATGGTTTGCTGTCCATGTTATATAAAGAGATCCTATAACTCAAAGACAAAAAAACAAGAAATCCAATTTAAAATTGGGCAAAAGACTTGAATAGGCATATCTCCAAAGAGGAAATACAAATGGCCAAATGAAATGTCTCAACATCAATAGCTATTAGGGAAATGCAGATCAAATTACAATGAGATACCATTTCACACATTATATAATGGCCATTATTACAAAAACAGAAAACTACAAGTGCTGGAAAAGATGCCATGAAACAGGAAAACTCCTTCAGTATTGGTGGGAATGTAGAAAGGTACAGTCTCTGTGGAAGACAGTTTGGCAGTACCTCAAGAAGCTGGATATACAACTGCCATATGATCCAGCAATCCTGTTATTAAGAATACATTCAGACAATTTCTTCTGTATGCAAGGACATGAAGTGGCATTGATCATAGCAATGCCATTGATCATAGCAGCATTATTCACAATTGATAAAATATGGAACCAGCCCAAGTGTCCATCAACTGACGAACAGATAAACAAATGTGGTATATCACACAATGGAATACTATTCAGCAGTAAGAAGAAATGAAGTTGGGATGCATATGACAACATGGATGAAACTAGAGGACATTATGTTGAGTGAAATAAGCAAGACCCAAAAGGACAAATATTGTACAGTCTCACTAATATGAACTACATACAATGAGTAAGCTCACAGAGGTAAACTCTAGAGTGGAGGTTACTAGGAAAAGTGGGTTGAGAATGGGAGATGATGCTTAATGTATGTATTATAGCATTATTTAAAGTGTGGAAATGAATGGAGCTGAGAGTAACATGTGTATAACTAACACTGCTGGTTTATAAATGTGATCATGGCTAAAAGGATTAGTCTGTGGAAGTAAATTCCAATTGAAAGGAAACTAGAGAATGATCTTGAGACTGTATAACAGTGATTTCAGTGATGGATGAAGATTGTGGCTAATATAAATATAAGAATACTCATACGAAGTGCTGAGAATATGGTAATACATGGGAAAATTACAACTAATGTAATTTATGGATGATAGCTAACAATAATATTGTAATATTTTGCAGCAATGGCAAATTTTTTTTTTAATACTAAGGGACAGCAATAAGGGAGTAGAAGGGGGAGTATGGGCTTTTTCCTTTTGGAGTAATAAAAACATTCTAAAATTGACAGAGATGAGGATAGCACAACTCTGTGATGAAAATGAGAGCCACTGAGTCCACACCTTGACGGGATTGTACAAAGCAATAGGCTGTATAACACAGGGAATCCAGTGGTGGATGATGGACTGTGGTTAACTGGACAAATATGAGAACGATTTCTCCTGAATGATAACAAATATATAATACTAATATAGGGTGTTAACAGTTGGGTGGGTTGAGGGAAAAATACATCAAATGTAAGATATGGGCTATAGTTAGAAGAAATATTTTGATGATTCTTTTTCATAGTTTGTAACAAATGTTTCACAACAATGCAAGGTGTTGGTGGTGGGGAGCTGTATGGGAGACTTGTATGATGACATGCATGCTTGTTTTGTAAATTCATAAGCTTTACTATACATTTATTGTTTGTTTATATTCATGTATAAATGATACATGTCAATAAAGTTTTACTAAAAAAGAAAAAATAAACTGGAACAAATGAAAAATAAAGGCATAAAAAACACATGGATAGGCGGCGGACTTGGCCCAGTGGTTAAGGTGTCTGCCTACCACATGGGAGGTCCGTGGTTCAAACCCCGGGCCTCCTTGACCCGTGTGGAGCTGGCCCATGCGTAGTGCTGATGCACGCAAGGAGTGCCCTGCCACGCAGGAGTGTCCCCACGTAGGGGAGCCCCATGCGCAAGGAGTGTGCCCCGTAAGGAGAGCCACCCAGCACGAAAGAAAATGCAGCCTGCCCAGGAATGGCACCACACACATGGAGAGCTGACACAACAAGATGATGCAACAAAAAGAAACACGGATTCCCGTGCCGCTGACAACAACAGAAGCGGACAAAGAAGATGCAGCAAATAGACACAGAAAACAGACAAGTGGGGTGGGGAGAAAGGGGAGAGAAATAAATAAATAAATAAATAAATAAATAAATCTTTAAAAAGAAACATGGATAGATGATAGACCTGTGGATGAAAAGAAAGGTGAATAGATTAAATTATGCCTCATTTATTACCTTATTCTATTTATATTCTTGGTAGGGAGGAAGAAAGACATGCAAGGCAGAGGAAACTACATGAGCCATGGAGTGGAAGCATAGATTCACAGGGAGGAAGGAAGGAAGAAAGGACGGAAGGAAGGGAGGGAGGACACAATTAGAATAGTGGATTAAGTTCTTGGATTTCCTGCTACTCCTGCCAATGACTCAAGGCATTTTTATGAAGTTGTCCTAGAGATCACTCCCAGGATGTTTTCTGTCTTTTATATACCTTTAAACATATAATCGCTATATAAAAGTAGCTGAGAATTTATGGGGGAAAAAGAATACGAATTTCCAGAATAGCTATGAAAAGCTAATCTCCTAAAGTACATTCCACTATATAAATGTAATCTATCCAAATCTTTCACTTCTAGTGGAAAAGTCTTAACCTCCTTGGATTATTTCACATTTGCTACCAAATGAAAGGAGGAAAGTCAGGAAAAATTTGAACTGAGACTGCTAAACAACTTCTGCAGTAATTTCATTCTTACTCAAAATAAAACTATGTTTACAACACAAGAGTTTTCCAGATGGTCATGCAAATGAAAGCTCAGGAATACGCTACATATCATATTATTGTTGTTTAGTATTTATTGAGCACTCACAGCATGCAAGGTGCTGAAAAAATTAACTATATCCCCAGTTATGCAAATTATAACTCAAAAAGCCTGAAAGTCACATTGTCTACTGTCTTCAATGGATTAATAATGCATACAATATGCCAAAGGTCGGTGCTCAATCATATTAATATTGGAGCCAGGAACATACATTGTTCAAATTAACCTGTTTTCTTTACCTTTTTCTTTTCCATGATAGTTTTCCTGATATAATTCTAATATTTTTACATGATAATCCCTGATATTAAAATTCTGTCAATAAATATTTCTGCAGCATAAAGCATTATCAATTACCAAGACTTTCTTAGAATTTTGTTTTTACTAAATAATCCTTTCTGGTTATGCCTCTAAATCTACATCATTGACCTGGACATTTTCTTGGTAAAGGACCTGATAACCAAGATAGTACTAAAGATCTTAAGTGTAGTATCACTAATGGGGATAATGGAAACATTTTTATTTTAATACCAGGAATCTCTTAACTGCATGTAGAGGATGAAAATTATTTACTAAATTGATATATATCTTATTTTATTTTGTGGCCCCAGGCTGACTTGGAGACTGACAGGAAACTTGTAAAAGGCCCCTTAGGAAGGATGAATCTTCATAGGCTTCTACAACATGATTCATTTTAATAAGAGAAAACAATTACACGCTTTTACACCTATAACATACCTATGCTGCCATGTACTGAAATTGTCTACAAGAGTGCATATCTCCTGGAGTTTGAAGCTTCCTCATAAGATACTGTGATAAATGCTTATATGGGTGAAGCAAATTTTACTTTGAGTTGATTATACAATGGGAGAAGAGAAAGTTTCAAAATTAATGAAAAGATTGACAGAAACAATAAACCCAAGTGCTGTAGCTTATTTATATATGTTAGATGATGAACTATAGGAAACATTAGGCAGATTTTTGTTTGTCTACACTAAGGAGAATTTTAAAAGAAATACTAAGGCTCGTACCTAAATCCTCACAGCTTTTTCCTTTTTTTATTCTTTTTTTTGAAGGGTAAGTTATGCCTCTCTATATTTTTACACCACACTTTCAAACCTGATATCTATGAAATGTATTGGAGGGAAGTGGATGTGGCTCAACTGACAGAGCATCTGCCTATCATACAGGAGGTCCAGGGTTCAAAACCCAGGCTCCTCGCCCATGTGGTGAGCTGGCCCATGCACAGTGCTGCTGCGCACAAGGAGTGCCCTGCCTCGCAAGGGTGCCACCCGTGTAGGAGTGCCCCACATGCAAGGAGTGCACCCTGCAAGGAGAGCTGCCCCACACACAAAAAAGCACAACCTGCTTGGGAGTGGCGCTGCACACACAGAGAGCTGACACAGCAAGATTATGCAGCAAAAAGAGACACAGATTCCTGGTGCCTCCTGGCCTCCTGACAAGAACGCAAGCAGACACAGAACAACACACAGCAAATAGCCACAGAGCAGACAACGGGGTGGGGGGCAGGGGGCAGGGATGGTGAGAAATAAATAAATAAAAATAAATCTTAAAAAAATAAAATAAAACACATTGGAAAGGATAAATCCAGTTATGTTCTTTAAGTCTTCGGTTTAACATTAAGACATTGCTGATAGTAATAATGATTTTCACCAATGCCATGCTTTTGATGAATTTCTTTGGCTATTTTTGTTGCATCAGGAAGAAGGTACTAAGTTTTTTGTTTTTTATCATAATTTTTTTATTATTACTATTGAAAAATTCATTTTTCTGATTCTACAATCTTCTAATTTACTCATTAGAGAGAGTGATGGTGTAAGATAACTATGTTTTGGTGACATGCTGACAAGTGGTGACAGTAAGAGACAATTTACAGAAAAAATTTGCATATCACTGGCTTCTAGGCATATATTTATTCTATATTCTATGTGTGCCTGTCATATATCTCTGTGTATGAACACTGTGTTTGTGATAAGGACTTTGGATTTTATTTTTCAAACATGAGCCAAGATCAAGAAAATATCAAGCGCTTGAATATTAGTGAAAGGAATCGGCAAGTCCTGGATAGGGAGAACAAGAGAAAAACACTGCTCAGCTTTTGGATTGTCTCTCCTTGGGAATTTGGGAATTTCTGATTCTCCAATAGCACTTAATCACTCAGGAAGGCTCATGACATCTTTAAAGCAACTTGTTTATTTTTATTAATTTAGAATGATGAAATAATATCCTAATTAAAGAAAGCTGAAAGGAGAACCTTTAAATATGGATTGATATTGAAGATAATTTGGGTAATGCTATTATTTTGGATTCCTCAGCTGCCTCTTTTGGTACCACTCCAGTGGAACATTCCTTTGGAAGAGGCCAAGCTAACGCTTAAAAATCATGCTGATTACTGAGAATCCAGCTTTTGAAACTTCTCTTTTCCATTACATCCTGCTGCCTCTCCTTCCTTGTCACCCACTTCTTTGAGGACAGTACTTACTATACAAATATGTATATGTCATCTGATTTCAAGTAGGCTCAAGGAGTTCAGAAAGTGAAAAAATAAGAAGAAAGGCAAAATATAAATAAGAAAAAGAAAGAGAAGTAGCCAGCATGGCCACCTGGTAACTGGTCTCTCTGTGAAGCTCTGTGGATCAGAAGAAATCCTTAGGACTTAATAATTCTCATTGGCAGCAGACTTGGCCCAGTGGTTAGGGCGTCCATCTACCACATGGGAGGTCCGCAGTTCAAACCCCGGGCCTCCTTGGCCCATGTGGAGCTGGCCCATGCGCAGTGCTGATGCACGCAAGGAGTTCCCTGCCATGCAGGGGTGTGTCCCCCGCATAGGGGAGCCCCATGCGCAAGAAGTGCGCCCCGTAAGGAGAGCCGCCCAGCGCAAAAGAAAGTGCAGCCTGCCCAGGAATGGTTCCGCACACACGGAGAGCTGACACAACAAGAAGACGCAACAAAGAGAAACACAGATTCCCGTGCCACTAACCACAACAGAAGCGGACAAAGAAGACACAGCAAATAGACACAGAGATCAGACAACTGGGGTGGGGGGTGGGAAGGGAGAGAAATAAATAAATAAATCTTTACAGAATAATAATAGTAATTCTTGTTAACATATGATATTGTTGAATCAAGGACAAAGATCCTCCATTGTGCATGTGCTGCACATACAGCTAGAGTTTGCATTCCTTTCTAGATTCTCTTTCATCTGTGCCAACTTTTCCCTTCTGCCACCACTGGTTTTTTCCATACCCTCTCCAACCTACGTCTAGGTAACTCTCACCCTGGGATGTTTTTAGTCTTTCCAGATGTCTCAACAAATTTTATTTGCTAATCAAGGCTCTGACACACTACCTCCTCCATGAATCTTTATTTACTCCTTTCTTCTCTGATCTGTCATTTCTGAAGTCCTACAACATTAAAATATAAAATGCTTATAGAATATCCACATTAAATATAGTAATTGATTACATACTCTTTCAGTCCACAATCACTTCTTGAGTATTACTCTTGCTTTTCTAAACTTCATACAGTGTTCTAGGAGCTGGTACACTATTTTACATTTATTTTATATTTCTTATATTTCAGAGTACACAGTAGACAATAAATAAATGTTGATTGTTTCACTAATGAGCTTATACCCTGCTTCCTTCACTATGGATTTCTTTGTCAAGAAAGGACACAGAATATGGAGTTTTATAAGTCTACTGTATATCCATCACTTATCCTGTTAATATGAGAAAATATAACAGATTAGAAGATTGTCATTATGATTCTCAATTCATTTTATATGTGGAGTGAAAGGCAAAGAGAAGTATAATTACGGGTGAGAATGTGGGTTTTGGAGGAGATCAGTCTAATGCTCCTCCACTGAATGATGGGCCATGTTGCTCCAAAAATATGAAGGGATATAACTAGTTTTCTTCCATCCTGAGGAGACTACATGGATGGACAAGGGCTTTCACTAGCAACTGTATATGATCCTCTTTTGAAAAGACTCCAAGGTAGATTGAGACGAAGTGGCAACTCTTTTCCAATAGTAATTCTACCATCTATTTAGCTGCTGCCATTGTATTTCACTAAAGGAACTCTACATGTCACTCGTCTTGCAAATATAAACATTCATGAAAAAGAGATGTTGAAAATAAATATTTTATTTTTCCAGCACCAATGAAGTTGGGTAGGGTAGAGGGCAGGGAAGATATTGGGATCCATATAGATAACATCCTATTCATCCCCAAATTTTGGTTCTTGATTTGAGAGAGTCATTAACAAAGAAAGTAAGAGGCTTTTATTCCCAAAGAGTCTAGCAAAACAGGTGGGAGATTATGATAACCATGTAATATACCTAATTGCATAGCACAAACAGAAACTTTCTGTTGCAGCTCAAGAATATAAATAGAAGTAAATGGTAGCATTATTATATGAATAAATGAGTTAGTCAATCAATCACTGACAAAGCATACTCGGTAATCAAAAGATTTTTCATGTTAAGATTAATTTCATGTAATACAAGTCTAAATATTGCATAAACCCCTTTGACATTGAATTATATTTCATAAGATGAAAAAAGGCACTTTCACAAGCAAAGAATGGCAGACAGTCAGGAACAATTATCCTGGATTTCAGGGTCTGGGTGGCCACTAACCAAAAATCTGGGATGTTTTGAAAGGGAAAGCATAGATCTGCATTGTCCAAATAGGCATGTGGATACTTAAATTTAAATTAAGTAAAATTAAGTAAAAGTAAAATTTCAGTTTCTCAGCTACACCAACCAATTTCAACTACTCAATAGCCCTGTATGACTAGTGCTTACCCTATTGAATAGTGAAGATAAAGATCATTCCCAATAATAAAAATATTTCTATTAGACATTGCTAGTGGAAACAAAATTTAAGGAAAGAAACAAACTCCCCAGATTAAACCCGTTAACATCTTGTAAATACAAAACAGGTACCAGAGCACATGTTAGTGGTTGGAAGCATTGGATATTGAACAGATATTTCTCCTCCTGGGCATACAAATAACATAAAACAAATATATGTGCATTGGTGCTAGGCTTTTATGTTCAAAGGAAAGGCCTTTCATCCTGAGTGCTATGCTGACATAAATATCTACCAGAAAAGAGCACACATTTAAATCCAGTTCATCACACTCATCATTTGGCAGGTATGTTCAAGCCAACTTGACCCAATAAACAGTGGAATGCTATTCTTCCTCGAACAAAGCAAGGATGACCATTTTAAACACAAAATGGGGTTCTGTGCATGAATTAAACCAGGATGAGAGAATCCAGAAAAAAAACAGCACTTTGATTTTACTTTTATGTTGAAAGTTGATTTCTTATTAAGGATTGACACGTGGCATATACTAGTTCCCATCAAGATAATGTCAAAAGACAGCAGTGTTCCTTTTCAGATGGGAACCCTCTCACAGCACTTGCTGAGAAGTCCTAAACACAAAATTATCTTGATGGTTTCTTTCTCTTTTTTTAAGTGTTTATTAGAGAACTTACAGATTTACAGAAATATCATGTGAAAAACACAGAGTTCCCATATACCACCTTAGTATTGACATCTTGCATTAGTGTGGTGCATTTGTTACAATTCATAAAATAGCATTTTAAAAATAATTATACTATTAACTATAGTCCTTGGTGGTTTTTTTATCCCATCTACTTCTATTTTGCATAGATTTTTGTGTAGTTTTAATTTTTATTATTTTTGCATAGATTTTTTTAGAGCTAAAAATCTAGGGGAAAGATAAACTCCCTAGGGATTCAAAGTATTTCAGTAGAGGAACTTAGTCTCACTCTTCAATCAGAGTCATTTAACTTTCTGGGGGAATCTTGGCAAATACCCACAATCTTATTACCAGATGTGCAGTTTTAATTTCTTTTATGAAGACAAGGCCATAAACTTCCTCAAAGACAATGTCTCTTTATACGGACTAATGGTTTTCAAAAGTTTAAGAAATCCTAGATATGGAAAATATGAGAGAAGGAGTCTTTATTTGCTCTTTATTCTCCACCTACGTGCAGAATAGTGAACAAATAAGTATTATTAATAATTCTTAGGCTAGTCATGTGAAACTATAAAATCTGTACTTATGGTGAACAAGAGAAGGCATTTTATAAAGAAAAGGACACAATCCACCATTCTTACAGGCATTTATAAGCAAACTGTTTTCAAGATGGGGAGACCTAACCGCAACTGCCTTTCCTTCCACCTGAGAACTCTGTGGAGCCACACTTTCTCGTGATTCAGATTCATCCAGTTTATCTCCAGAATAGCAGTCTGTAGCCACTTTAGCTTCTCTCTTTTTATAAGTTCTTTATAAAATCAGAGCATATTAAAGCTAGCAAAATTTGTAAAATCTATGAACACTATGTACTTACTAAGAAGTACCATTCCCTTCACCCCTTTCTCCATTTCCTGGTAAACTCTTGGCCTCATATGTACTTTCTAGCTCTATGAATTTGCTATTTCTAGATAGTTTATTGAAGTAGAATCATACTGTATTTGTCCCTATATTCCTTGCTTATTTCACTCAGCATAATGTTTTTACATTTCATCCATGTGTAGCATGCATCAGAATTTCAATCCTTTTTATGGTTGAGTAAGTTTCCATCATGTGTATACACCACATTTGATTTATCCATTCATTGGTTGATGGTCATTTGGGTTGTTTCCACATTTTGGCACTTGTGAATAAGGCTTTTATGAACATTGATATACAAGCATCTGTGTTCCTGTTTTCAGTTCCTTTGGATATAAATCTAGGCCTGAAATTGCTGGGTCATATGGTAGTTCTATATTTAACACTTTTAGGATCCATCATATTTTTATCACAGAGGCTACACAATTGTACAATCCCACCAACAGTGCATGAGGGTCCAATTTCTCCACATCCTTCCCACACTTGTCTTTTTTTTTTTCCTAATAGACTTCCTTGTAGGTGTGAAGTGGTTTTAATTTGCATTTCTCTGATAGATAATTATGTTGATCATCTTTTCATATGCTTATTGGCCATTTGTATATTTTTGGACAAATGTCTGTTCAAGTCTTTTGCCCATTTTGTTAAATTGCTTCTTTGTCTTTTTGTTGTTGAGCTATTGGAGTTCTTTATGTATTCTGGAAATTAAGCTCTTATTAGAGATATGATTTGCCATTGTTTTTTTCCCATTGTGTAGGCTGTCTTTTTACTTTCTTGCTAATATGCTTTGATAAGCAAAAGTTTTTAATTTTATAAAGTTAAATTAATCTATTTTTCTCCTTTATTGCTCGTGCTTTTGGTGTTGTATCAAAGAATCCATTGTCAAATCCAAGATCATGATGTTTTGTTCCTATAATACTTTCTAAGAGATTTAGAGTTTTAGCTCTTAATTTTGGGTCCTTGATCTATTTTTTTAGCTCATATTTGTATATGGTATGACATAGGGGTCCAATTTCATCCTTTTGCATATAGATATCCAGTTTTCCCAACATCATATTTGAAGGGACTATTCCTTCCCCGTTGTGTGTGTTTGTCAAAACCCAATCAGCAGAGTGGATGTGGCTTGAGCAGTTGAGCTCCCACCTCCCACATTGGAAGTCCCAGATTTGGCCCCCAGTGCTTCTTAAAGAAGACAAGCAACGAGCAGACAATGAGCAAAAACAATGAGCAGACAATGAGTGAAAACGACGAGCAAGAAAATGAGCAAAAATGAGCAGATAATGGGCAAAACAAGCAGGGAGTGGATGTGGCTTAAACAGTTGAGAATCTGCCTCCCACATGGGAAGTCCTCAGTTCAGCTCCTAGTACCTCCTAAAGAAAAAAGCAAACAGAAAATGAGCAAAAAACCCTCAACAACAACGAGCAGACAGCATGCAAAAACCAGCGAGCAAAAACAATGGGCAAAACAGGGAGGGGAGCCATCAGGGGGTAGGGGTGGGGGTGGAAACTCAATTGGTCATAGATGTATGGGTCTATTTCTGGACTCTTAATTCCATTCCACTCCTCCTATATGTCTTTCCTTATGCCAATATGATGTTGTTTTGATTATTGTAGCTTTGTGGTAAATTTTGAAAATGGGGAGGATGAACCCCCAAATCAAAATTGTTTTGGCTATCCAGGGTCCCTTATAATTCCATGTGAAATTGAGGATTGGCTTTTTAATTTCTGCAAAAAGGGCTGCTGGAATTTTGATGGGGATTGCATTGAGTTTATAGATCCCTTTGGATAGATTTGCTGCCTTAGCAATATTAAGTCTTCTAGTCATGAACACAGGATGCCTTGATGTATTTACTTAGGTCTTTAATTTCTTCCAGAAGTGTTTTATAGATTTCAGTGTACAAGTCTTTTCCCCCCTTAGTTAAATGTATTCCTGGATATTTTATTCTTTTAGATGTTATTGTAAACATAATTATTTTAGTTTTCTCTGTGGATTCTTCATTGCTAGTGTGCAGAAACATCCATCTTTTTAGAACCTTCCTTTTTGTGGGTGAGCAAACTACAAGGAAGAGTGGAGATTTGGTATCTGTCAGCTGGAAAATAAAATGAAGTGTAGATTCCAAGCCTCCAAATTCTCAGTCAGTGTTCTTTTAATTCTCTGAACAGCGTTCTTTAACTCCACAATATCTAGAGTGCCATTGCAAAGCTCTTACTACAGAGCAACAAGGAATCCCCACACTGCTACATTTATAGGACATTACACATCATGCCAAATGTGGCATGATTTGGCCATAATCTATTCAATTTTTGAAAGAAATTGAGCTTATTTTAATGTGAATATTTATAATTCTAACGAAAATATTGCAGAGTGGTTATCAATACATGAATATGAAAGAGAAGTTCTCGAAGCCTGTTCTAAGGAAGCTAAACAGATTATTGGGCCACAATACTCTTATACTTATACTCTAGGGAATCCCCAAAGTTTGGGGTGGCTTAGCTTTATCTATTCGCATTTTGCCTATGAATTGGATGACCTTGTTTGGGGTGCAAATGACTCTGGGATACCCAGATGGAAGATTTGGAAATGTTTCTATTAGGAATAGCAAGATCTCAAAGACTTTCTCATGGCAAGTTGAGAAGATAATGCTTGTGCGTCCTTGGTGTGCAAGAGGATAGGAAGGAAAACAGCATTTTTATTCTGATTACATCACCAAGGTGGTTTATTTTCTTTCCAACCTATACAATTTGCCATGCAGAATCTGAATTGAATTTATTTTATTAGATATATTTTGGAGCAGTAGAACAATAATTATGTACTTTCTCTGACATTTTTAAGTTGACAATATTGGTACTTTTGGTTTGAGGAGTGAGATATTTGATGAGGATAGTACCAGTACGCATGTGGATTTTAGGATGGAGAATTATGCCATTATGAGGATAAAACAGTTTGTGAAAAAGAGTAAGAATTCCTAAACCTCTTATCAGAGGCTTTTCAATTATGTTCCAGCTATCTCCATTTAACAGATTACAAATGGAGGCACTGAATTACATAATTGCCCACCATTGAAAATAAGGTGATGTAGATGAACAAAGGGGAAAATAGGTTTCTTTCTTACATTCTGAAGCTTTTATCTTTGTAGTTCTGTAATAATGGCATCATTCTTGAATCATCTATTTCACAGCACATATGCATAATTAATCATGAAATCATATGTATTCTATGTTATAATTGCCAGCCAAAGGTAGCATCTTCTCCTCTCCACCTTTACTATGTTCAGATCCTTATAAACTTTGGCCTGAACAATTACAAGGATCTCCAAACTTGTCTTCCTTTCTCTCCCAGGCCATCTTGGTGACAATGTTATGTTCTTAAAAAAAAAAACCACACAAACAAAGCAAACTGTACTCCTTTCTTCAAAGTCCTACCTGTAGCATATTTACTTCATTTTCCTCATATGCCATTTCCCTCCCCTTGTCCAGCAATGTATCACATACAGACACATTCTCATTCCACCCTAAACCCAGCACACCCTTTCAGAATTCCTCAAACATATGGTTCCCTCTGTATGGAATGCTCTTATCAAGTCTCTCTCCCTTCAAGTTCATCAGTTTGGACTCAATTCAAACATCAAGACTCCCCAAGAACAGTCACACAGTCACAGACTGAAGCACAACTTTCATGAAATAAAATATTCCCTCACTATCAACAATGTGCTTTGAATTCTCAACACTGATTTGTTTGTTTTTAATGTTGGTCACAACCTCTTATCAGTTTTATAGCTCAATAATGGGTGGCAAATCACATTTTGAAAAACTCTCTCCTAAATGCCAAAGAACTGCTTCTTACTAATTTTTACATCCCCAAGGCCTAGCATGTAATTGGGATATAATACGCATTTGTTAAACTGATGAATATGCAGAGTTAATATTTTTAAAAAGGATTTTAAACAATTTTTTCCTCAGCCATAATGCATTTTACTGTATTTCTTCCCCTTGAGCCTTAGAGCTGTCTGCCTGGGGAGAGAAGTAAAAACTAGTATATAAGGATCATACTTACCACTGGGATGCTCACAATAGAGGGGGATGAAGCTGAGGAACAGAAAGAGTAAAACTTGCACTTTAAATGAGTTTGGAACTTAATGCTCTCTTCAGTGGGGAGTAAAATCAGAAAGTAATAAGGAATATAAGCATTTCCTGTCCAAATGATTTTAATTAATTGATGTGGAGCCACAAGATGTTCCTATAAGAACCAATACATCTATAAAAAGAAAAGGAAAATACCTGTCAAGAAAGTAGTTAACACTGGTTCTCCAGTTCACCTAAGTTTTTGCATTTAGTTTGTTTTCTGTTTTTAGTTTTCTACTTTCAGTGTTTGACAAGCTATAAATTCTGTATTATAAATTTTGTGGTTACAATCCAGACCTTGGGTTCTTAGCAGATATTAATAACAACAATAGAAACATTTTTCTTGGTCTAGTGGCAACCTTGTCAGTCTGTAACCAGGAACAAACAGAATGCTCAATTTGGTCCATGTGCTCATTTGGAAGCTTAGAGACAATACACTGTTCTTTTTCTTGTTGTTAATAGCTAAGTGGCAGTGTAAAACTTGCAAAAACTAGATTATTATTAACTTATGGATTCACAGATCAATTTATTGATTTTCAAACAAGTAATAATTAAATGAAAACTACTTTGTGCATTTTATGTCATGAGCTTAAAATAAAATCAGCAATTTCTTAGTATTACTTGTGGTTAGGATTCAGATTCAGCAGTTGCTATGATCTGAGAGACACCCCAGTAACATATCTTTTATCTGTTTGAGAATACGGAATGGAACTGAATACAAAGCTGGTCGAAAATGATTCAAATTAACTATAAGAACTCAGTGAAACTTGATATTAATTCTAGAAGTGTGATATTGAAAAAATTTCCTCCTTTTTCACTTTTTCAGAATACTTAAAAAATGTACATTGTGTGGAATCCCAATATAAAAATAAGCAACATTAGCAGAGCTTTAGTAAGAAAGCTAAAGGGAGCCATTTTCCTATTTGGCCACAGAAAGGGCCCTGAAGCACCTCTGGATTCTTGAGGCTCTACCCAACACAGCCTTCAAACCACAATTCCAGAGCAGGTCACCCACTGTTCACAAGGTCAAGAACATCTCAGGAAACCTCAGCAGCTCTTTCTATCGCACATTCTCTACCCGTCGTCCTCCAGAGATTCTGATTCTTTGCATCTGGTTTGGCACATGGATGCAAAATAGCTCCCAAGGTGTCCCTGGAGCACTCCTTCTCCTGCCTTCCTAAAACCATGCTTCTGAGAAATGTTTCCCAAAGTACTGTCCTTGGAGCCATCTTCATTAGAATCACCTGAGACTTCAGATAGTTCTTGGCCTTATTCTTGACCTACTGAATCAGAACCTCTGGAGTAGGGGATAAGGTAATTCTGAGATCCAATAACGGTGAAAAAGAATGTGGACAGATGTCTTTCCAGTCATAGCCCTAGGTCAAGCAATGAGTTTCTACACATGGAGCATGGGTGAAACCCAGTAGGGTGGGCCAAAAACACAACAGAAACACCAGGTTCAGTCAGGGCCCTTGGCCTTGCTTTCTTATAGTTAAAAAAAACACAAATGTTATCAGACATAAGCCTAATATTTTCTAGGAAGGTATTGCCCTCCCTATGATCCTAACCTTTACCTTTGAGGATGATTGGAGAATGATTCTGGTGGATAAAACCATAGCACAACCTTGGTAAACTGCCAAGCCTTGCAGTGAATAAAAAAGATGGGTACAAAGAGAGCAAGAGGATTCAGTGGTCTTTGTTGTATTTACTTTTCTCATTTTAGTCCCAATTTTTACTATAAATCCGTCTGAAGTTAGGGGGTGGGGGTTGATTCAGGAATTTATGTTCATCAAGGGACAAATGAATGTAATAGAGCATTAATTACAGTCCAAAAGGGTGTGTGTTTTAATGACTTAAATTTTTATTTTGCAGGCAAATTCAATTTCTTATACTGATATGCCCAAAACACCACTGCGTTTACATGCATGGGTAAAGTTATCATCAGAATCATGTGATACAGACTTATTTGACAAATGTAGGAAGAACATCATAGCATGGTCATGTGCAACGATTATGATGCAGCAGCAGCACCACTGCAGGCCTTGCGGCTAAAAGCACGGTCTCTGGAGCTAGATTGCCTGAGCTGGAGCCCTGACTCCTGCGCCTACTATCTGCGTGATTCTGGGAAAGTTACTTAATCTGTGTCTCAGCTTTACCCATGAAGGTGATGATGATAATAGTAATACATCAGCTACCTCATATGGTAGTTACAGAGAACAAATGAGTTAATATTTACAAATTGCTTTGAACAGTGCCTAGTCTGTATAGGTGCTAGGTAACTTTCTATAAACACCAGGTTTTGTTTCTATGTGCTGGATACTGTCTCTTGAAAGCATCTTATCATTTCTCTTCTAACCACCTAGTGTAAACCAAAGCACAGAAAGTTAAGAAACTTGCCCATCATCCAGTCACTAGATAAACTCAGTGGCAAAACCCAAATGACTTCAACTTCTATAATGATTAATATGGCTAACAGTCCCAGTTTTATCTGGAAGAATTTTGATCTGACTCTTTTAGATGATTAGTTATCAGTAAGGTGAATGCAGAGAAAGTGTGGGAGAAAGAACAAAATTCTGGGAAGGGAATGACTAAAGCAATTCTAGCTCCTCCAGTATTTTTTTTTCCTATTCCTTGTTAGAGATGTAGTTATTTCAGTATGAGTATTTTCCTATGCACTTTGGTTCCATTAAAAATTATGATTTTGTATACCCTTGGTATCCCTGTGTGTTTTCAGGTTCCTGGTGTTGGAATTAAAATTCCATTGGCCGGCCTTTGTGATGTGTTTGTTATCTTTGCTGGTGACAGTTGGAAAGACTCTGTGTGACATCCTGGCAGTCATTCCTTTGTCTTCAGGGGAACAACGTCTGGGGAATCATTTGCCTTCTCTGACTAGAGCCAAGGGAGGGTCAATTTCCCCGAGACAAGCCCAATTGAGTACCATATTCCACTAGGGATTTAGTGCCATTCCAATATCCCCCCAACTACCTGAGATGTTGCCTCTTGAATAACCTTTAGGGAGAGGCAAATCTGGGTCCCTTTAAGAATAGAATGACATTACTTCCTCTTACTCCATATTAGTCATATACTCATCCCTTTTTTTTACAGTGGATGAACTCCTCTGTTTGCTACTTCCCTGAACTTCAAAAAGAGCTTTGTGTGCAACGCTGTAACAGAGAGGCCGATGACTATGGGATCATTTATTTATATTATTATGGCACAATAGAAGTCACTTTGGGCCTTGAATGTGTTCCAGTGACTCATGACACTTTTTCCGATGTTTTTTGACCTCTGCTCCTTTTCATATTCTCCCATCCCCAAGAAATTGCTTCAAAACCACAGAAAAACCACAGCTGTGTTTGTTGGGCAGGGATTCAAAGAATGAAAGTAACTGTTTCCATGAGGAATCTTCAAAGGAGGTAAAATCAGTTCTCTGTTGCCAACATGTGACCAGATATTAAGAGATTTCGGAAATGAAACTTGTCATTTCTTGTTTGGAAAACATTTTCTCATTAAAAAAAAATAGAAAAGCCATGGAGACATCAGCAAGATCAGCTGAACTATGTGATGTTTTGTTATTACATTGCAGCATTACAAATGAGATGACACACAAATCACAATGAATGTGTGATAGAAAGTAATAATAGATTAAATGTCTTTAATCATTTGGAGACAAATATGATTATCAGAATATAAAATATTAAATGTTCGAATCAACAAAAATATGGAGGGTTAACAAAAGAAGACATTGATTTATGGAAGTTATGCAAAGTGTTCCAGACCTGCAGAGGGTGCTATTGCATTTAGACAGAAATATATCTAATTATGTGCACATTCTTCTGAAATATAAAAATGAGAATTTTTAGCATCTCTAATTCATTTCCACATAAAATAAGGAAAAAATTCTTAACCATAATCATAACCATAAACATATATAGCCAAATACATAACCATAACAATAATTTGTCTTCTAAGAGATTAACTGAGGGTTATCTCATTTAACAAACTTGCTTTTTTATCTAAAGATCAGTTACCTAATAAAGGAATGAAAAAAAAATCAATTCATTCCAGATATTATTTAGAGCAAACTTCATTTGAACAAAATTAACTTTGCATTAGCAATAAATATTAAATTGATTCAATGCTCAAAAGTACATTTAGAGATTTACAATCCTTTAAGGTTTTTTGAGCATCAGGAAATAAATCACAAGAGGAAATCAATCTTTAAGGAAAAGATACAGATTTTGAAAATACAAATAAATCTTTCCCTTATTTAAGTTATTTTGCACTATCATTTCAAACATATTCTTACAGTACAAGTACAAATAGAGTGATGTTATCTATTAAGAAAAATGAATCAGAGGGGCAATGGAAAAACACAACAGCAAATTGGCTCCTACCATTATTCCAAAGCTACATGACAATGGCAGATGTTTATTTCTAAAAAGATTTTGAATTCATATGACATGGCTGTTAATTTGTATACTCAGCTCTCATCTGTATATATTTCTTTTAAATAATATCACTTCTTTAAAAAAGCAATTAATTAAAATGGATTTGAATAATCCTTTTTAAAATTCACTGACATATTTGTTTTGTTTAGAGTTTTGACAGCTATTATGAATTCTTATCATATTTATAGAATTATTTGAATCATAATAGTATTTTTAGAATCAGTATTTACTATTGGAATTCCATACAAAAGTGCCCCAGGAATATGAAAAAGAAGAGAACATGTTTTTACAAATGAAGTGAATTGTGCTCCTCCAAATAAAAGAAAAAAGGGACTAACACAAATACTCAACTCCTGGCCACATTAGTGAATGACATTATACAATGCTGGAGAAAATTCACATAGTCAATAGAAGAGAAAGTAATTGAATCTAAAATGTTTCCCCAAATGTATAGTATTTCTGGTCATTAAGAGAAAACTTTCCATTTGGGAAGATGTGTAGAATAATTGATGAGCAACATTTAAATTTAAATTATCAATAGTGAATCCAGGTCACAAAATTAAGTGGCATGTTCATTAAAAGGTGAGGATATCATTAGAGAATTCTTAAAATGCATGTAAATAACAGAACAACAACAACACACACACCATTGCTATAACATCCTTCTTTCAGGGGCTCAAACTAGCATAGAATCCATACTCTTCACATTTCTTGCAGGGAGGAGGGTATTAATATCTCCATCGTCTACATGAGAACAAAGTAAACAGAACAGGAACACAATGAGAATATAGGGAGGCAGATGGGTGGCAATTTCCCATGTTTGTGGGTGATTGTGGACACAGAAGGACCTGTCAAATGTTTAGCTTGAGCTGATTTGGATGATATCAATAAAGAAAGAGTTTCGGTCAAAGAAGTTCACAAGCAGAAAAGGAAGACAAAGTAACTTTTTTTTTTGAGACAATCTCACAAAATATTCTCTTTGAGATCTGTAAGTCTGGAATCTTGAGATTCTGGTAGCTGAAGAAGATTTTAAACCCTTGATACACTAGAGGATGACAAGAAAAAGATGCACTGGCACATGATAATGGAATGGCTGGTGAGAAAGCACTCACATGAGCTTTTCACCTTCTACCTATTTTGTTATATGCCACTTGCATTGGTCCATAATAGTCCCTGACAGTGGATAGCATATTCTGTGTGTAGGCTATAACACTCTCAGAGCTGTGTGTTATGTGATGCCTTAAGACTGAAAATACCAGATCAAACTAGGAAAAGCCTCATGGCCTTGAAAAATCTCTTTAAGTATCAGTTTTCACAATTCTAAAAGCAAGAACATACATGGGTATATAGTATGTGTTTTAAAGTACTTTGTCAACTCCAAAAGGCTCAACTGTATTAGCCTAATATATGTGGTTTTATCTCAGATGAGATCCCAGTTGTATTTCACAGTACTAGATTGATTTTTCTTTCTTAGTGAAAGACGAATTGGGTCTTAAAGGAATAGGATTGTTTATTCAAACAGGATTAAAAGCAAGGATGGAGGTGAGTCTCATCTAAAGTCTCCTCATTAGGTTGCCATGGGTGACAAGATATAGTTGTTCCTTTGTCACACCATCTCTTCAGCAACACCTTATGTGGGCTCCCAATTGAATGTCTCAATGATACACTTCAATTTCTAAAATGACCCACTGGATATACACCCTGTCAAAGGCTTTGTATGCACATGACATCCTGACAGATAATGTTTCAGATGAGAAACTTTGTATGAACCTTAACCATCATTGCATATAAGGTCATTTTGTGTTACATTAAGGATCAGTCAAGAATGCAACCAGGACAGAAGATGCAAAGAGTCAGGTCTCACTTTTGAAACATTGATTTTGAAGCCAGTAAGTCATCTCCATTTGGGAAGAGTATCACCTCAACCAACAGTCCTAGATTGACACCATGAGGTTGCACTCTTACATATTTACCCTATTACCTGTAAATGTCTAAGGGAATAGAGGAAACCATCATAACCTTCTTTAAGGATGGAGAAGGGAATGCATGTTGGCACAATTCCAAAACAAGAAGGGAAACATTTACAGAGAATATTTGTGAAATGATGAGGGAATGTAACCTAGCATACAGGTAATTGGCTATAAGCCTAAATACCAAAGTTCTTACCATATTTGGCACACAGTGGATTTGGGCAAGGACTCACCTTCTATGAGCCCAGTTCCTTATCTGCTAGGTGAGGACTGGAAGCAGACTATCATTCTCAGAATTTCCTCACAGTTCTGAAGTGCCCTGATTCTATGGGCATTGTATTTGCACCTGTACACACACATGCACATTTATTCTAAAATGTTATTTCTCTTGGAATCAAAACCAAAAGAAAGCAACTTATTAGTCAAATAGAAAGGGAAAATTTAGTAATATGGGGTGATAAAGTAGGTTGGCAGAGGATTTGGTCCAAAACCTAAATATTTGAAACTCTGTTTTAAGGCTGAATATATACATACTTCCCACCACAATACCTTTTGTGTCATTTATTTAAATAAAAAATGTCTAAAATTTTAGTAACTCACATGTGCATTTTATAAAGAGATGATATTTTAAAGCAAGATTCTAAACTTCTCTGTCAACCATAGATAGATGGTATCCTCCCAACTGTATACATGGTGACTCTGACCAAAGAATTTTATATATAACTCCCTCTGCACAAATTTGAATAACTAAGGCATTGTGCTATTGAGCTAGTAATATAATAGCTTGGCTTTATATTTTATTACAACAAATTCCTCCATTTCAGCATGCTACTTTTATTGAGAGAAATACATACTAAACAATGATTTAAAATGTACATAAAAGTAGCTAGATGAAAAGGTCCGTATCTTTTTCTGTTGTATTTAGTGCCCATAAATCTGAACGTGCATCTATACATAGATTTATGCAATTGGATAAAAATCTCACAATCAAATCTTAAATCCTATCCATCTGTAATGATTAGCCTATTCAACTAAGTCACTGAGGTAGGATTGTAGTAATTTCCTTAGTCCTTTACCCAAGACAGTATCCTCAGGAAAATCTCACAGCCTCTCATCAGCTTGTGAACATTAGCAGTCAACCCACGTCATCCAGATTCATCTCCAGGCAGGGGACAACTTCCCAATGACTCTGGAAGTATCTTTATTTTGAGCCAGAGATTCTTTTTATTTTTGGTTGGTTCGTGTTTTTTTCAAATGACCCATAGTCATAATATAATTACTAAACTACAGAGATGGTCCTCTGTCTAACACTGGGAAGCCTGGGCTTTACTAAAGCCACCGCGCCACCTTGCTCAGCAGTTCCAGATGCCCCAGGAATGGGAGACTGCCTGGGAGACAGCAGTCAGGAAGAAGGAAGGCTGAGGGGGAAAGTGAGCTGTTGACTATTTGCTGTTCTATAACGTTCTATAACTTCAGTCCTAATATGACTTATTTGGTTAAGATTGAACATTGTTTACTAATCTTACTTTTTAGGAGACTTGCTGATACTGGTTCTGAAAACATACAAACAAACGAGTACCAGAGTCAGTTACTGGTTAAGCTATGCATGTTTTTAATATGAGTTCCTAGACCCCATATCGTTAAAAGAGAAATTTTTTTTTCTATTTTTGATCCTCCTCATTATTGTACCATTTTCTCACTTTTCCTCAACTATAAAAATAGAATTAAAATTTGCAGAAGAAATCAATTCATTATTAAGTTATCTCAGAGTTGGTGGGCTCTCTCCCCATCATATATTCAGCATAATCACAGCATTTTTGCAGTGGTTTTGTTTGATTCAGATTTTATCTGTTTCAATTTTTTAAAATCTCCATCTATTCAGTATCCCACCTATTTTTGTACATTTTAGAATCTGAACATAAACAAAGGAAGTTTCTTACTGGTCAATATACCTATGTGCCCTAACACCCATGGGTCCAGCTAGGTGCCTCTTAGCTCTTATTTTACAAACACTTTGAGTTTAGCTATCTGTTCTCCAAAATCATGTGTATAAAGGAAATCATGGGCCTAAACAAATAGCTCTTCTGCTACTTCCTTTTGCCTCTAGAATAGAATATTTTCCCATTTGAACACATATTTGAGATCATGTTATCCAATAACTTCAATTTACATGTAAAGACACAAGAGAAAGAGAAAGTGCTTCACCTGGCACAACATAGTGATTAAAACCAGGACCCAGATCTCTCCTGCCTCTGATTAAAGTTTTTTGCATGCTGTCATGTTTTCTGTTGATAGTGCTCATGCCAATATCAAAAATTTCGTCATTCTGTATCTTTTCAAATTCCCAATCTTGGCTTAATATAAATTATGAGTATTTTTACAGAAATTCATACAATGGTGTTTTACAAATCAAGGCTGTCTCTGGTCTCAGCCAAGTCCCTCACTGCTACTTGCAATCTTGTATCTAGTTGCTTCCCTGTAATCAGTGCGGTAGTGTCTGTTCTTCCAAGTTTGGAGACCATTATTCCCTGCTGGCACGTTCACCTACAGCAACGAGTTCAAGATGATCCAATGTGAACTCTTGTTTTACCCTCATCTCTACCTCAAAATTTATGTACTGATCCTCCTGCCAACCCACTAGTAAGAAAGGGATATTTTGCATCCTTATCATGTCTAGTTCATCCTGTTCCTCCTTCGGTTTCATCTTCTCCTGAAGACACTTGCTACTTTATTTTTTCCTACTTGCTCCCTCTTTGAGTCATATAACATTGTCCTCTGCCTTCGTATCTAGCATACCTCATTTAGTGCATGTTGCTTTACTGCACTTCACAGATTTATTGCATTTTTTACAAATTGGTTTGTCACAACCCTGCATCGAGCAAGTCTAATCAGCACCATTTTTCCAACAGCTCCCTTTGTAGCTCAGTGTCACATTTTAATTAAGGTATGTACATTGTTTTTTTCAGACATGATGCTATTGCACACTTACTAGGCAATACACACAGAATAGTGTAAACATAACTTCATACACACTAGGAAACCAAAAATTTTGTATAACTCTATTGCAATATTCACGATCTGGAACTGAACACTCAAAACCTGTGAGGTTTGCCTGTTAGCTCTAGCTTCACCTATCCCTAATACTGTTTCACGCCTCCCTTTCTATATCTTACAACTACATGCTTCCTTTTACTTGCTTATCAAATTTCTAAATAATAAGATGACTTCTTTCCCTTTTCAACCCTTAAAAATATAGTCACAGACATTTTCCACTTCAATATGATCTCCTTTTAATGATATCAAATGGTCTTTCTCGGTCTTCAATCTTTACTTTTCTTCAGCTTCTAATGTTATAGACTATCTGCAGCTTGAATGTCTCTCTCGACAAGACATTTATCTCGGCTTTTCTCTGGCCTCTTCTGTCTTCCATTTTCCATTTTCTTCTCATTCCTTCTTTCTCAAACTCCTTACATGTGGGCACCTCCCATCTTCATAGTCCTTATTTCTTTTTTATTCCTGTATTTTCCCTTTTGCCAATCTCATTCGCTCTCACAGCTCTAACCATCACCTGCACATACATGACAAAATAGTCTATTTTGAGCCCCTGTCTCTCCCTTGCCAGCATCTGAATTTCCAATTACATGCTGAACATTTTTACTTGATGTTTACTGACACCCAAAACTTTCAACATGTTTAAATCTGAGCTAGTCTACTTTCCTAAGCCTTCTTCTCTTGATGTCTCAACTTCTATCTGTTGCACCATCATCTTACACAGGGCCTGGGTTTCCGGGATCATGCATGAGTCTTTCCTGAAATGAAGTGCAAAACATATATATATATATATATATATATATATATATATATATATACGTATTAGTTTTATATGAACTGTTTAAGGAAAATATTTATAAAATTGTATCAGCTTTTTAAAGGGGTCAGGTATCAAAACAAAAAAAAAAACAAACAAAAAAAACCTTTGCTGTCTTGAACATCTATTTTCCTCCCTGTGTATCCAGAGCAAAAATATTTTTATAGAAAGTTCACAAATCTAAATTTTTAAATTTATTTTACAATTGTTTTGCTTATGTTTCTTAGCTGTTACATATGAAAATAAGTGATGTTGTTGTTTTGATTGCACTTAAAAATAGAGATTAGGCAGAACGTTCTGTCTAGATAAAAAGTATAAGCCTGAATCATGATTTAATGTACACAATTATGAAATTATCTCTAAATTTAAATCTATATGTTAGTCATTTTGTTTCTTTTGCCAAATATTTCAAAAATTATAATGTTTATATGTGTAGATGGCCTAGTTCCATGTCCATTTCAAATCAGGAACTCATGTGTAAACCTAAAAGGTCAATTTGAAATATCTTGCTGTTTGACATCAGTCAGATGAGGAAGGATTGCATTTTCAAACAATTCTACTGTTACATTATCAGTGTAACTATTCTAGGAAAATATTATTTGGACATATATTTGAATAAATTATACTGGATCTTTTGTATGAAATAACATCATAAGCTACATATATGCTATATTTACATGGATAGTTTATGATCCTATTTGATTATTTTTTTCTTTCATTTTCTTCCTGAGTTCATGGATCAAAAAATTTACCATGCTTTTGAGTTCCTTGCTTTCCTTTTTTACATAGAGTAATTCTCTTTTGGATTGACTGTCATCTTGTTCATCACTATGAAATAAAGCTTATAGATTTATCACCTTTAAATTAATTTAGTTATGTTTTCTGTGCCAGGAACTGTGTCAGGTGCCAGGACACAAAGACACATCTCCTGTTTTAAGGAGCATAGAGTCTAACAAACATGTATCCACCTTACAAATTATTGCTTTATTTGTACTAGTATGATTACTACTATTCTTCATTTTTAATGATTATTATACCTAGTCTCAGCACAGGGCATTTATAACACTTTTTATGAGAGTACACATTACTTGAAAGGAGAAATAATGCTCTTTAATATAAGCAAGGTTTTCTTTATAAATGTGTAGAAATGCTGTTAATTTTCTCCTTGAACTTCTACCCCCCTTGTAATCAGGAACTAATTAATTAATTAGCTAATGTTTCTAAAGTGCTTGGAAGATAAGCAGCGTCATACAAATGCTAAGTATTTTTAAGCCATGTGTTGCCTCATATGCTAAGAAGGATTTCTTAAAGTTTGGAAAGGACGATTTGAACAAATTAGCTACATTTCATCTAAATGAAAAAGCCAGGCATATATTGAAGGCAGGGGGTAGGCGGAAGTAGAAGTTGGAATGGAAAAGTGCAATTGCAATCAAGAGAAGGAGAAAGATCCCTTACTTTTCTCTTCATTTACCATTATCATAAAAAAGAGAACTGTACATTCTCATAAAGCTGCTGAAAACAGGAATACAAATTTATTAAAATGGAATAATATTACCATTTCACTTAAACTTACAAAATTGTTAATAAAATTGTCAGGACTTCCCAGAAGAAAGATTATTTTATAATGCTCTTAGAACCTAATTGAAAGCCCAAAACATTTATTTGATTTAGAATATACATTATCTAGATCTGCACTGCCCCACATCATGAGATTTTAACAGTACCTTCCTTCACCATGGTTTCTGTGGTCTACGGCTTTAGGTATGTCTGGGAGGGACAAAGGAGGGAGGAGTCAGGGCCATGGGCCAAATTGATCAATGCAGAAAACCAGACCAGAGCATGCATGCTGTAATGTGAATTTTTTTACCTAATCCTTTTTGAACTTGGGTAAAATTGCTCAGTTAATTCATTAGACCCATACTTAATTTCATGATTTTTGAATGAGTCATGTGAGGAAATTCAACTTTCCTGTGAATGATATTTGCATTTGTTGCCGGTAGTTATTTTAGAATCTTTCCATACTTCTCATTCTGTTAAACCCAATGAGACAGATGTTTCAGGATATGAGAAACAGAGGCTAAGCAGTGAGCATTGTTATTGCACTGTTTTCACTATGAAGGTATTATTTTCAGTATTTTCAGATCACTTCCATTTTATTTTTTCTTGTGAATGTCTGAGGAACAGGCCTGACCCACAGAGTTCACTTGGCTAAAGGGGTTTGTATTCAACTCAAAGTCAATTACTGTGGACTCAGCCAAGTTACTTCTTAATAGAGATGCCACGGACATAACCAATCCAAGGTCCACAGAGAAAAGGTGGCACTGGAGTGGAGTGGGAAAAGTGGACATGGTGGCTGATATGGGTATGGGGAATGTCAGGAAGAGATGAGATGTGGAGGCGCCTTTGGGACTTAGAGTTGCCCTAGATGGTGCTGCAGGGGCAATCACCGGACATTGTAAATCCTCCCAGGGCCCACTGGATGGAATGTGGGAGAGTATGGGCCATGATGTGGACCATTGACCATGAGGTGCAGAGATGCCCAGAGAGGTACTTACCAAAAGCAATGGATGTATCATGATGATGGGAGTGAAAGTTGCTGGGGGGGGGGGGGGGGGGGAGTGGTGGGGTGGGGGTGGTGGGGTTGAATGGGACCTCATATTGTTTTTTAATGTAATTTTTTACAAAATCAATTAAAAAAAAAAAAGTGGAAGTATCCTGTACTCTTTTATTTTCCTCCTCTGAGGGCAGAAGTGATGGTTTTTGACATAGGAAATTATACCTCTCTCGACTCATTTAAGGTGGAGTAAATGGTGCCATCCAGTCATAACTTTCTTATCTTGTTGAAGCACTGAAGATGGAATTTCTTTATATTCTTTTATATATACAGGAATCAGCACTTAAACATAGTCTCTAGACAAATAGAGGGCTATTGATAGGATTTGGGTAGACATCATTAGTTCTCTGCTTCGAAGCAAACCCAAATTTGACACAATGTGCCTAATAATCACAATATGTCAATTCCACATTCTTCTAGAAACAAAGCACATAACCACCAAGAATGAATGAGTGGCAGAGGATACCATAAAATTTGACAAAATGTCTTTCAGGATAGTGGCATAGAGGACAAACCTAAACAGCTGAGAATGGTACAGGTGATGAAGGCAATGGTGAGGCAGAGCATGGCTCCTTTATGTTCTTCTTATAAGTTCACCATCGCCACAGCCAACCGTGTCAATCAGGACTTCAAAATTTCAAAATATATAACCGATTTCATCACAAGGCCTGGCCTAGTTCTTTTCAATGTGTTAGCCATCAATTCAGTAGGATTTTGGACATGGAGAATAGGGCTAGGGTATATGTCAACAGAGCAAGTGGGGAAACTCGGTTTCAGAGCACTGAGGATCAAAATGAGAAAACCAAACTTCAAATGTCAAGTCCAAAAGGTAGAAACAGAGTAGAATAAGAGAAATAAGAAGCTGGGTGAAATCTTGGTCTGGAGCCAAGCAAAGAGGTTTTTCTTGGGTTTCTGTGAAGAAGCCAGTTTTCTCTGGTCATCAGTTTCCTGATGATTGGGTGGGTCAGGCTGACTAAAACATTCACCTGTGAGGCAAACAATGGCTCCCTATGCCCTTGGGTGCCCTCTCTCCTCATGGTATAAAATGGTAGCTTACTCTTCACGGCCTCCCATAGTTCTACTTCATAAATAGCTTGACTTGCTCAAGAAGTATCTGGACCTTTCCTTCACCTCTCAAATTAATCAAAGACTTACAACAGGTCCTTTACTTGGAATTTCATTCTCTGCATAATTGGCAGCTAGCTCTTCAGATCAATTCATCTATACAAGTATGCTAGTAAATCTTACACAATTCTTATATGAGAAGAGTGTATTGCTCTTCTAAGGGAAATAAAGTTTTTTTGGAAGTCAATACCTTAAGCCCAAGAATGCTTGGAACAAATTTTCATACATTGAGGACTTGTACAGCTCTTATGATCATATCAAAGAGATGAAATTCACTGTCTTACCAAGATACGCCATGGAGGAAATTATATATCCATGTGAAAGTGATGAAGAGAATAGAATCCTGAAGTCAGAGGGCCTTTGTTCAAATCTCAGCTCCCCCACTTACTAGCTATGTGACCTTGATCTAGTTAAATATCCTCTGTAAGTCTCAGTTTTTTCATCTACAAAATGAATATTATAATAATAACTAGTTTATATGGTTTTTGTGGAAATCAAAAAGGCTTAGAGATTTATAATACTTGTTGCAGTGCCTGTTCTATATAAATAAGCAATTATCATTATTATTGATAGACATTATCAATAATAAGGGTAAAGGATACCAGGTCTGGCATTAGACATATCTATGTTCAGACTCAGGGTTTGTTATGTACAGGTGCTTGGAAAACTCTTCAATCTCTCTATGTCTCAGTTTCCTCCTCTACAAAACGGGTTATGAGAGTTAAATCAGATTATATGTGTGAAGGACTTCAGAGATGGTTATTTTTCCCATTTTTCATTTTGCATGACAGTTTTTCCATGGAGTTAGAGAATGTCATGGTCTAATGATATCTGGATGGAAGATGCTTTCATACTCATGCTATAAATATCAAGATTGAGGAGAGCATTTTGAGTAAAATAGTAACACCAAGTGTTATTATGTCGAGAGTGTTTTCACAAACCTCACTCTTAAGAGTTTTACACAGTTAAGAAAGAAATTTTTTAAAAAGCTATTGCTATCTAAGCATAGATCAGTGAAGGTTGTCAAGTAAGGTTTCTCAGGTTAAGATTTCTTCCTATTTGTAGAGATCACATATTTCTGGAAAGTTTAGGCACCAGAGCTCTGTAGTTTGTTTTTCAGCAGCTACCAGTAAATGTGATTACACTCAATCTTCATCCTGAAGTTCTCTATGCAAATGCAGGAGGTTCTTGCCTTGAGAAAAATCTTTAAAAGTTGTACAGCTCCCCAGAAGCAGAGGTTGGGAGGGAGGCATGCTTTGTGTCATACACATTAATTCAGTTGGCACATTACAATGTTAAACTAAATGACATTATTACAAAGCTGTGCTAAGAAGTGTTGACAGGTCCATATGGTAATTTTACAATGTATAATGAACACACAGACTCCTTTCTTGCAGAAATTTATAGTTCAAATCTATACCCAGGATATCCAGTTTTATTTCCAGAAACTTAAATTGACTTATTACGATGTAGTGAATGTATAAATTAGTTCCAGTAGTTAAACTGAAACATTTCCCTACAGACTCAATTAGATTCATTAATCTGCTGTGTAGACCTGTAAACGGCCCATTGTTCTTTCCCCCCAAAAATGTCAAAAACTATTTCTTTAACTATAAAATATTTTCTACAAAAAAACTCTTTTAAATGGTCAGAATTATTGGATATGAGAAACCCAGAAGTACAAATTATCTTATTGCCCTGGTACTATTTTTTTTTCCCCAAAGAAAAATAGGGTCCAGCCCTTGCCAATAATTTAGGGGGGGTTATGACTGGATTTGGTGCTCTATCACACTGAAAATGCCCTGAAATTAAGAAAAGATCAGCTTCTCCCTATTCTTGCTGGATAAATCAGCTGGCATGGGGTGCGTTGTGTATGTTCCTAGCCCCACAGCTTTTCCATTTTAAAACTTTTGTTTATGTGTCTCCTTCTGCCTGAAGTGTGGCAGTTTATCAGTCCATTGTGATGATCCAAGGTTGCAATAATGCAAACTGTTAATGAATTCCATTTCAAATGATGCACACCTGTGTCTTACCTTTTTCAAAATATCACCTTCCATGTGGGAACTAGGGAGGCCACTGCACGGCAGAGTTTTAAACACAATTTTTCTAAAGCTACTGTTGTGGGATGTTTAAAAAAATCCGTTTTGTTGATTGATGAAGGTGCCTACTTCTACTTACTGAGTGATATTATTTGCTTCTGTGATTTATTAAACATTATTTCTTATTTGAAAAACCTTTGCAACTCTTACCTTGAACTTTTTTTACGGTGCAGCTCTAATCATTCTTACAGGGTTGTATTTAACACAAATTTTGATTATGTTTTGAGTCTTGAATGGACACAGAACTGTTCCATTCTAAAGTTTAGAGGGGGCTCCTGGGGTCATTCTCAGACAAACTGATACTGATGAAATCTGAAATAGAAACATTTAAAATTCATGATTGTATTTAACCGAAACCAATTCCTTCTTTCCTTAATTATAAAACAAACAAACAAACAAGACATTTTTAAGGATATGGGAGTTCCTCACAAAGCAAGGAATGTAAAACAAATATTTGTCAAGAATGATTTGGAACCAGGGATTCCATCATTCTCCACCCTTCCTCTCTTTGAAAATATTTCATTATTATTCATTATTACTTTGTGCTCTGTTTAGCTGTCTCTACTTCTCTGGTCTATAGGGTAGAAAATCTGACCACAGGAAATTTCCCATATAGACTGAATCCTCTCCCATCCCAATACCAACTTTGGAAGAATAGATTCTAATTGGCTTAACTTGGTTCAGTTCTTACTTCCAGGATAATCATATATACCCAGGGAGTACAGGGGTGGGTAGTTACAGGAAAAAGGGTGCTACACATTGGACAGTAACAAAAGTCTGTAGCTCTAACTAGCTGGATTGTAGAGAAGATAAAGGAGAGGCCATTCCCAGGAAAAGTGGTTGTAGAGATCTGGGGTTAGTGCTGGGCTGAATATCTACATGTAACAAATATCTATCCACTTTCTTTTTAAATGCCATTCATCAATGGCAATCTGATGTCTCCTTGTTATATCCAGTCTAAGATTATGTAGAAAGTTAGAGCAGTAGGTGCAGTAGGTGCTCCAAATGTAGAGATGTTGGACTTTTCCTCTGGGATGATATTTCCAGTGAGAAATATAATGTGTTGGAATAATCAGCTTCCTCTTCGCAATCCCATGTTCATCTGCTCACAGGACATGCACAATTTTCCTGCCAATGTATAGGATAACATTTCTTTCTCCCACCCCTTTCATTTCATTAATATGGAGGTGGAGAAGGGGTGTGCCAAATTCTTCTTACAACATATTTCCCCCTAATTTTTCAACTTATCACCTCCTTTCTTGGAATCCTAGCTTTTCATGACAAACTGAAGAGCTCCTGCTTCTGCAAATCTGCTCAATGCTAATATCTGCGCCTGTACTTCTGGGTTGTGGCAAAGCAGCCACAGCCGCCCATGCATGATAAGGGTGATTCTTCCATATCCAGAAAGGACAAGCATCTTGGAATTAGTAAAATCAACTCAAGTACTTTCCTGCCCTTTTGAATTGACAATTGCATCTGTTCAGGAAGTCTTCCCAGGGCTTAGCACCTTACATTTCAATTCAAATATTTATTGAATAATTTCTGTGTGCCAGACACTGTGTTAAATACTTCAGGAGATATAAATGTATGTAATACACTGTTTCTGACCTCAAAGAGAATGCCACCTTGATAGGGTGAAAGACATTTTCACCAAGAATTATAGAATGTGGGACACTGAATTCTGTGAATAAACCTGGTGCGAGTAATCAGAAAAAGCTTCTTGGAAATGAGTTTTAAGAATGACTAGGAATTTGATAAAAGGAGATGTAGGATACATTGGTTCCTCTGGCATTCTCTTAGAGTCTGTTCAGATAAGAATAGTCTAAATAGAATGCAAGTACAGAAGTCTAGTACTTTAGGAAAGTTCAGGAGGTGATTGGACTGAGGCAAATTTGACTTACAACCCCACATCTCTCCTCACAAGAAAGAATGAAGGTAGATATGAGGGAAGGGGAAGGAGGACAGAATAAGTGGGAATAGAACCTCATGGTGTATAGGATGAACACTATGGAATTGCTTGTTTTGCATGTAAATTCAATGTTTCTAGAGGATTTACCTTGTGCCAGGAACCACCACATAAAAACTGTCTTGTAAATATCAATAAATAGTCTCAAAGGAGTAGGTGATTTGCCTGAAATCACAAAACTAGTAGATGAAAGAGGTGGGATTTGCACTCAGTATTCTGGCTACAAAAGTTTGGGGATATTCATCAAGAGAATTGTATGGAGAGGTGGGCTGGAGCTCATGAACTTGCCTTCTTGTTAGCAACCTACATCTTTCCCTCTGTTCTCTATAGTCCTTGACCCCTAGGCAGCTCTAGTTACCAGGTTATAATTAAAAACCCCTCAGCCTCAGAATACCAGCTGTAGAAGCTCCCCATTATGTGTAAATTCATTACTCACTATTTCTGCTCCTTTCTAGTCAACTGTTAGGTTCTACTCCCACAAGAAGGTTTCCTGCTCATGCTGCTTACTGACATCTTTCTATACATCTCCATTTCAAATTCTCTAGGAGAGACAATATGATGGTCCAAGTCATTGACGCCATCCCTGTGAAATGAAACTTTGGGCTAGACCTCTTCTGGATTGGAACTCAGCCTTTATGCAGGATATGCAGGAGACCGTGGGTCAGATGGCCACCCCGATCAAAAAGGTGGTGGTCAAAAGTTTGGGTCACATGATACTCTTTCTATATAGCAGGAACCTCTTGGAAGGGACTTGATATGGGCACTCAAGGGAAGAAAGCAAATAGACATATTTTGAGGCACTGAAATTAACGCAACATTGATCTTGACCTGCCTAAAGAGGAGCTAAGTTGTGAGAATGTGTTATCCTTTCTGAAATGAGAGTTTATTCTTTAAGATACACATTGTCACATATACTTACTTTTGTCTTCCATTGAAGCAACTGCTCCACAGTGGTTCTTGATTATCGCAAAGTGATTAAGAACACTGACTTTTGAATCAGGCAGCCATGGGCTCAAATTCCAGCTTGGCTGCTTGTTATCAGTATGACCTTAAACATATTTTAAAAATCCATGTCTCTTTTTTCTCATCAGTAGAATTGATGTCAATATTTAATGGGATTTATGTAAGGATTAAATGAAATAATGCCTGTAAAATGTGCCTAGTGAGCACATAACAAATAATGGATTGGTTTTTAAAATAAATTGATATTGTATTAAGATTAATGGATGGCTATGTGCAAGTTACTTGGAGTAAATAAATAAGCTGAGAAAATTATTTGCAAAGTATAATTGTTTGCAAAATGCCTGGTTTCACAAACTTTGATTTGTTAT
Source organism: Dasypus novemcinctus (assembly GCF_030445035.2). Taxonomy (NCBI): domain Eukaryota; kingdom Metazoa; phylum Chordata; class Mammalia; order Cingulata; family Dasypodidae; genus Dasypus; species Dasypus novemcinctus. The sequence continues at coordinate 92,282,722 of NC_080679.1, forward strand.
TTCTGCTTTATAAAAATAAACTTTGTTTTCAATATAACCCTAGCATCATGGGGCCTAGAGAAAGTCATGGTTCTATATACTGTCTTATAAGTTTGCAAGAAGGGTATTCTAGATCTTCATTCCTCAGATAAATATACCTTTCCCATGAAAATGTCTAAAGAAATAGATTTTAAATTCTTAAAAATGTAATGTGCCCATGACCACATGTAAAGATGAAACTGAATGTTAATGTCATATTTGGTTGAGCCAAGATTTTATGCATAAATAAATGAGAGTGGCACATTTAAAAAAATGTGTACAAACATTAAAATACAAAGTTCATAAAATAAATTAACCACTAGTTTATTTTTTGTTGTCTTTTAAAAATGTCATTGATGACCTTTCAGAAGTGAAGGCAAGAAAAAGCAGTAATATTTGAGTTTGGGGGAAAAATACATTTTAAATAATTCCTTTTGATACATAAGAATATTTGCATATCCGAAGTCAGCTTCTCAACAGTGCCGTGTTTTTTGTGAATGATCAACTCTCTAATTAGCCAATTATCATTGCAAATAGAGAAAGGGACAAAAATCACAAACTGTTAGTAACTTAAAATAGAAATCTACATCATTACATATGAACAGAGAATTTAAATAGAATAAGAGACCAGGGATCTTACTGAAATTGTTTTTAAACCTTTGCTGAGATAAAAATAATGTTTTACAATATGGTGTCACTTTTCTCTATTTGACTAATGAGAGTAATTTTTGACATCTGCATGACTATTAAAAAACAGTGTGTCCTCCACTTAAAAATTATACAAAATAGCTTTGAAATAAGTTTCATAACCTTTATTAAAAAATAATCCCCAAATATTCAGAAGCTATTTATAGTTATAATTACTAATATTAACTGCCTGTATTAACTGTAGTCAATGGTACGTATCTCCAAATGGCAAATAAGGAACTTTCTAGCATTTGGAGACCAGTTGAAAATACCACCCTCTGAAATGGTAGCTGAGAAGAATCCACAGAAAATTGATACAATAAGCCATCTGCAGAGGTGACTAACAATAGAAGACATTTCATAAATGAGTCTGGGGTGTCACCAAATATCACCAGGCAGATGCTAATCTCAAATAAAGCTAATGTACAATAGACTGAAGTCCTGGAAATTATTATAACAATCACAAGTACTAGCATGATGTTCTGCATAAGTGTAGAAAGTAAGTTTCTGAATAAGAGGTTCTCAGTACTCCGAGGCACTGCTCTAAACAAAGGATTTGGGCACTTTCTCTGCCTATTCAGTAGGCAGATTATCCACCAAGAGCTACTACCCAATAAGTGTGAACCAGCGAATAGTGGCAGAAGCGAATAGTCCTAAAATGACTCCTTGGGTACTGCTTCTGTCTATAACAAGGCTATACCCTGTCTATAGGCTGTAGCTATGAGAAATAGGTCGTTAAATTAGGGCATTGGTCACCTGATTTATACATTTGTTTCTTATGTGTTGCTTAGTGTAAATCATAGCCCTGTGGCATATTAAGCCCTGAGTGAACTGACAAAGTGAAGTGCATATCTAAGGGCTAGACTCTGGCATGGGGAAACTCGACCAAATAACAGTTAATCTACAAACTCAACATTGAACAATTGCTAAATCATCTTAATAAAGCTTGCAATGTATTATGTTTAATCCAATGGGGATTTATTTACTTCATGACCAATGCTTCTTGCAATTGAGATCCTATATTAGGCAACTAATTGAACTACACAAAATGTAGAGCTCCATAAATTCTTTCTCTATTTTCTCATTGCTTTATTTCCATTATAGATTTGACACTAACCATATATTTTCCTCAACTGTAGTATTTGGGTATAAGTCTGATCTTTTTTCCCTCTTGGTTGCAATTTTGTTGAGGACAGGTATCAGTCAATCCTTAAATCTTCACAGCTTCATGTAGTACATGGTATATTGTATGTAGATACTTAATAAATATTTGTTGGATGAATAACATCTCTCAGAATTTTCATGTCTTATTGTGCTCTCTTGGATTACAGCAGCTGAAAGCCTTGGAACTGTATTTCCAGTCAACCTTCAGATTCTCTGTTAGAGTTAGATTCCCCCAGTGACTACAAAGGAGAAATCATCATTGTTCTTGGGGCGGCAGTGAGCAAGCGGGGAAGCTTTTGAGCCTCCACTGGAACATCCTCCCGTTTAGTGCGGCAGAGAGCCATGAACATTCATGACGGCTTCCCGGAGTTTCTGCACTTTCTAATTTCCTAAAGGCCAGCAGTGGATTTCTCTGAACACTCACACAGGCCTTTCAACAGTTACATAAACTCAAATTTCATGTATTCTGTTTTCTTAAATGTTGACTGTTATACTTGAAACTTATTTTCTTCTGTTTATCATTCTTATACTGTCTCTATCATGAAAAAACAATCTTCAAAAATTTTGAACATTCTTTCCCAGGTGTGGACTGTATTTGCAGTGGAGGAAATGTCACCAGCCTCAAATTCCAATTATACATTAGGCTTGTTTCATATTGTTCTGAAGAATTAATGGGAGTGGCAAAACTGATCTGGTCTCTTTAAAAGTTATCAGAGCATGCTCGGAGTCACCAACTCAAGTTACCACTTTGATGGTCTCAATTACAAAGCAGCTAGGATTTCTCTAACTCTCTAATTTTTTGCTTCTATCTTTTAAAATGATGTATAATTTGCCTTCAGTAAAAGTCACCATAATAATTGTGGAGTTCAATGACTTTTGACAAAGTGTAACCTTAACGTGTAACCATATCCAGTCTAAATAATAAAATATTTCCATCACACCACAAAGTTTCCTTAAGCCCCATTGCAGTGAATCCCTCCAAATTCCAGCCCCACGAAATCGCTGATCTACTTTCTTGTCACTATAGATTAGGTGAGCCTTTTTCTAGATTTTATTTTAAATGGAGTCATACAGTATGTGCTCTTCTGTTTCTAGCTTCTTTTACTCAGCATATTTTTGAGATTCCTCTGTGTTTTTACCTTTGCTTGTAGTTCATTCTCTTTGTTGCTAAGTAGTATTGATATATATGAATAGACCACAATCTATTTACCCACTCATCAGTAAATGGATTTGGGGGTTGTTTCCAATATGGGTTTAGTATGAATAAAGCTGCTATGAACGTTCACTTACTAGTCTTTGGATAAGCAAAGTTTTCCTTTCTTTTGGATAAATATCTAGTAGTGGGATTGTTGGGCCATATGAAGGGTGTAGATTTAATTTTATAAGAAACTGATAAACTCTTTCCCAAAGTGGTTGCATAATTTTATAATTGCACTGGCAATGTATGAAAGATCTAGTTGCTTCACATTTTCGCCAGCATGATATTTTAGGCTTTTTGATTATCTATTCTAGTGAAATGTAGTGGTACTAAATTGCATTTTTCAGGCATTTTTTATGACTAATTATGATGTGCATATTTACATGTGCTTCGTGGCTTTTCTGTCCTTTTGTGAAGTGTATGCCCAAATCTTTTGCTCATTTTTCTAATGAGTAGTGAGTTATATATTTTTGAAATAATCTTGATATGTCTTCTGTCAAATGTAGGCATTGAGAATAGGCTGTCCCAATCTCTGACTTGCTTTTCTATTTCCCAAATTGTGTCCTGAAAAGAGGGGAAGTTTTAAGATTTGATGAAGTCCAGTTTGTCCTTTATTTTCTTTTAGGGTAACAACTTTTTATCCCTATCCAAAAGTCGAGTTTTTTTCCTATGTTTTCTTCTAGAACATGTACAGTTTAGCTTTTCCATTTAGGTATATGATCAATTTTTGTTTTGTGTGTGTGTGTGCGTGCGTGCGTATAGTGTGAGAGAAGAATTGCATTACATTACTTTCAAAATAGATATCTAATTCCTCCAGTACCATGTACTGAAATGACTACCTTTTCCCTTTGTGGATCATTTCTGGAATTTCTTTCATTTTCCAATAATATATACATTAATATCATGTGGTCTTGATTCTTATAACCTTATATAGTAATCTTGTAATCAGGTAGTATAACTTCTTCAACTTTGTACTCCTTTTTCAGAATAGTTTAAATTCCAGTCTCTTTGTATTTCCATATAAATTTAGAAATTGCTATGGCAATTTCTACCCCCCAAAAAGAGGGGGAGGGGATTTTGTAGTGGTTTGTTTGAATTTAAACATTAATTTAAGAACAACTGACATCCTAACAAAATTTTTCAATCCATTAACATAGTTTATCCCTTAATTTATTTTATTTTCTCAGCTATGTGTGTTTTTTCAGTACAAAGGTCTTGTACATCTCATTTGTAAAATGCACTTCTAAATATTTTTTGAAGATATTAAATAATATCCCTTAAATTATACATTGCATTTTCATTGCAGTATAGAGAATTACAATTAATTTTTGTAGTTTGACTTCACATTCTACAGTCCTGTCAAATTTAATTATTAGTTCTAGTAGCTTTATATAGGTAACAAAGAATATTCTATATACATACCAAACTATAAAAGAGTTTTATATCTTCCATTGCAATCTATGTGCCTTTTATTTCTTTTTCTCACCTTACTGCACTGACCAGGCAATGTTGAGTAGAAGTGATGAGACCTGGCATATTTGCCTTTTCTTAATTCTAAGCATTGTTTTTCACTGGCAAGTATAATACTTTCTTTAGGTGATATATGCCCTTCTTCATTTAGAGGTTTCCTTCTATTCCTAGATTTCTGAGAATATTTGTGGTAAATAGGCTTGAATTTTATCAAATATGTTTTCTTCACCCACATAGATTTTTTCTTTATTCTTCTAGTTTTGGTAGATATTATTAATTGATTTTTAAAATGTAAACAATCTTCTTTTCTTAGGATACACCCAATTTGGTAGTATACTTTTATACGTTTTTAGATTCTTTATATTTTGGATTATTAATAATATGCTATTATGTTTTGCATCTATAATTGTTAGAGTTATTGGTCTGTTCTCTTATTGTCTTATTAGAATGCATTTTTCTAATTTTATAAATTGAATTAAAGATGACCATATATCTTTTATTTTCTGAAAGAATTTGTTATTATTTTCTTTCTTAAATGTTTTAAACATTTATGTGAGGACTCTGTGGCTTGGAGATTTTTTGATGGGAAAATTTTGAACTATAAATTAATTTTTTTGCATTTATGCAAGGTTATATAAATTTTCTAGTTCTCATTATTTTTCATAACGTTTATATTTCACAAAATGTGTCTATTTCATGTCTTTTTAAATTTATTGGCAAACATTGTTTACCATATTCATTGTACCTTCAGTATCTGTAGAATTTATAGCACTGTTTCCTCTTCTATTCTTGATATCCCTTGTAGTTGTTCCTTGTTTGGTGTTATGGAGCTCCACCCAAACAATGCACACTTTTAAAAGGAGACAAAAGCTCATAGGAATACTTGCATAGATTTTTGGACCTTTTTCTCTTTTAACCTTCTCTCTTTTTCTACTCCACAAATTCCAGTTGTCTCAGATTCTCCCATCTCTGAAATTTTTCCTTGACTGAAAGCTACTAACATTCTCTTCTTGTGTGTCCTCCTGGGCACTGTGGTCTGGAAAAGGTTTTCACGTAGGAAACCAGGGTTATTGTAGGGTTCAGCTCATTTGTTTTCCTCTTGTCAGAGTCATGTTCCTGCACTGTCTATTGTCCAGTTTCTGAAAACAATTGGCTCACATATTTTGTTTATTTTTCTATTTGTTTACTATAGGAGGCAGACTGAGTCGTTATTCAGTCGTGGCCACTGGTGGGAGTCCCTAGTTTATATTTTGGAAAAGAGTAGAATTTTCTTTGGAGGGGAAAAAATCTCTCTCTCTCTCTCTCCCATTCTCTCTCTCTCTCTCTCTCTCTCTCTCTCCCCCCCTATCTACCTACCTACCTACCTATCTACCTACCTACCTATCATCTCTAATGGGCCTAGATGTTATGTAATGTGAAAAGCAAAATCCCAGTTTATTGTGGAATGGACAAGAATGTAATAATGGGGAGCTAAAGTGTTGGGTGTTAACGTCAAAACTTGTTACCCCAGGGCAAAGTTGTTATTATATAGTTAAGGAGTAGAGGCAAAGGTTAGCTGAGATAGTGGGTGAATAGTACACTACTAATGTTCCTCTTGCTATGCCCCAGAGAAAGCTGGAAGTCTGAGAAGCCTGGTATATGAAAATATAGCAATAATAGTTCCACAAAGAAAAAGTAGGTTGTAAATATTTTTTTGATATGAACAATTCCTGTGAACTCCAGAAGCTGTGATACATAGCATCGAGCTGAAGCTTCTCTTTCTTCCATTTCATTTGTTTTCTGATTTGCAAACCTCTGTAATATTTTTCTTAAATATCACAGTCTGTTCTTATCTGCTGCCTGCTTAATTAAACGCTATGCTCAAGTTGGGGTAAAGGGGTTCCAAAATTACAGTTGCACCAGGAAAAGGTGATTTGAGGTGATAGGATGCCACCTACAATGAAAGGAAAAGAGAATCATAGGGAGAAGCCTGGCTGGGAGTATTAAGTCAAACTGGCTGGGTAGAATATGTAAGCATTCTTCAGGGACACTGTAACATTGTGAGAGAGAAGGAGAACTCAGTAAAAGACAATCTTCAGTATTCATCAGGGAAGGAAGAAAGGACAAGTATATCTTTTTGGTTATTAATTGGGCATTTACCCACAAAGGCCAGAGCACTTGCTATAACTGGAGCACTTTCTGACATTGAGAGTGGTACTAAATGAAATAGGTTACTTCAAGAAGTAGTGGATACAGAGAAATGGAAAACTCTGGGGAAAAAATCAGAAAATAACTGAATTTTCTTAAAACCAATGAAGAAGATATATTTTATTATTGTTAAATAAATTTATAGCATTGGTTTCCTCTTTTAAAGAATTTAATTGTTCTTAATCTATGATTCATTTTCACAAATACATAGACTAAACTTTTTTTACATCTTCCCTGATGCTTTGGCTAAATGTGTCTCTAGGTATTTATACTTTTGACAACAGTCTTTATATTCTATATTTTCTGTTTTATATTTTGTATGTGACAATCTTATAAAAAGTTAAATATTTGTACCATCAATGGTAGTTGCTGAAGGCAGGGAGAGTGAAGAAGAGATGTGATGTGGGGGCATTTTTGGGACTTGGAGTTGTCCTAAATCATATTGCAGGGACAGGTGCTGGACATTACATATCCTGCCAAAACCCACTGAACAGACTGAGAGAGAGAAAACTACAATGTAAAGAATTATCCATGCAGTGCAGCAGTGCTCCAAAATGTATTCACCAAATGCAATGAATGTGCCACAATGATGAAAGAGGTTGTTGATGTGGGATGAGTGGGGTGGGGTTGGTGTGGGTATAAGGGAAACATATTTTTTAATGTAATATTTTTTGTGATCTATGTATTTTTAAAAAAATACAATTAAAAATAAATAAATAAAAGAATGAAAGGACAAAAAAAAATTATAGGAAATCACCTTTCTGGACTGGAAATATATCATCTGATCCAGTGTGTGATTCAAGTAACTCAAGTTTCAACCAATCTGATTTGTTGGACATAGGGGGATAGAAAAAATCATCAGAGAGGAGGTTATATGACTTAAAGGTAATAGCCATTATCTCCAAGGCACTAGAGGTGGAAGGGGTTTCTTGGAGGAGTTAGATATTAAAATTTTCTTTTTCTCCAGTTATCTGATGAATTTTATACTCTTGATAACATGAAGAGTGACTCTTCTTTTCTTTTAATTGTTTACACTGGTGAGTAGAATAATATATCTGCTGATGTTTTCAAAAGGTTGCTCTATCCCTGGGTTTTCAATGAAACTCAGAATCTATTTATGGTTAACTAATCCAATGCAACTCAACCCAAAGATATTACAAGCTCCAGGTCTTCTAATTCTTGTAGTTTAACTCACCTAGTATTCACTTACTGCTATGATACTTACCCTGCTATACTTGAATTGTTTATTTTAAATTTACTGAAAGTAAATGCACAGGAAGAAATATTTTTCCTTAATGAATGAATGGATTAGAGCTCTTTAAAAGTTGGATATTGCCAAAAGGATAAAAGTCCTGAAGATTGTACAGTTTGCATAGGAATGACAGAAAGGACACATAGCACATCATTATTTCTTTCACTTGCACTCAGAGAGATTTCTACAAGAGGAAAAACTTGAACACACTCATAGAAACTTTGAGTCATTGGACATTTTATTTTCATGCCTGTGACTGCCTACTTAATCCAGGAAGAAAGTGAACATTCATGAGTCAGAACTCTTATTCTTGCAGAATTTGCTTAAAAATGACAATGGAATATTGTAGAAGAAGAATTTGCTTCAAATAATCTGGAAAATATTTGAAATAAACCAGAACTTGGTCATTCTTTTTCTTCTTCCATGTGGGTGTGAGGAAAATAGGTTTATTTCGTGAAATCTGTTATTCTTATATAGGAATGAGCCCACTGTTACAGGAAGCTGCAGAGAGCCCCATAATCCCTGAAATGGGTGCAGACATGACCAATGGTGGGATAGGTTAGATTTGCTTTACTACTGATGCTTCAATGAGATGGTTTAGATTCATCTGAGAGAAGTGTGTAGATAATTCCTTAAAGTTTGTTTGTATTAATCTAACTTTTGATTGTGAAGAAAGAAAAAATTGGTTGTGGGATGTATATATTAATTTATTAATATTGTTCCTATTTATTCATAATTAGAAAAGACAAATAGTTCTACCATTATCAAGCTATGGTCTAGAAAAAGAAACAGACATTAATCAAATAGTCACACAAAACAATTAGTTTTATGCTCTAAAGTAAGGGAATAGGATGCCACAAGAAAAAACTGCAAAAGGACCCAGACCTGGACATGGGGAAGATAGGGGCTCCTGTAAGGAAGCGATTAATATCGTTGTAGTATTTAACTGTGTGAATGTAGAAAAAGACAGGAAAGGCAGTCCAGACAAAAGAAACTACATGGGCAACAGCCCTTTTTGAAGAAGTGAAAGGCTAATGGTTCTAATAGAAAATAAGTAGTAAAATGGTAAACAAAATCAAATAGAGCAATAATTTTACTAAGCATAAATGTTCTAAATATTCCAAAAAGGACAGACTTTCAGAATAGATTGAAAAAATAAAACCCATTATATACTACTTACAACTGATATACCTTAACTATAATGATACAAAGAAATTAAAATAAGGGTAGACTTTAAGACAAGAAACTTTACTAGAAATAAAGAGGGATATTTAAAATAGTAAAAGGGCAATCATCCAGTACAGTCAAATAATTTAGATTTCTATACTCCTAATAAGTTTCAAAATGAAAAAATAACAGAATAAGACAGACAAATCCACAACCATAGAGGAAAATTTTATTACATCTCTCCAAATACCAGACAGACCAAGCAGACAAAAAAGTAGTAAAGATACAGGAAATCCAAATAGTATCTCTAACAAAATCAACCTAATTCTATAAATAGAACTCTAATCCAGCAATGGCAGAATATATGTTCATTTTAAGAGTACATGGAATATTTGCCAAAATTAACCTTATACTGGGCCGTAAAGCAAGATTTAACAACTTTCAAAGGATTGACACAATTTAGCATATATGCTCTGACCACAGTGGAATTGGGTAGAAAAGGGTTTAGAGTGGATTTGTAACTAGTTCCTTTCTCTTTAGGAGAAATGGGGATTTATTTTGACCCTAATCAGAATTTCTTATAAATTTTGACAGATAGAATTTACTATCTGTATGAAATGTGAGAGCTTAGTGGGGATATTCTATGTGATTATTAATCCAGTAAGTGTTTGTAGCAGAACATACCTGGTACATAAATAAGCCTTCAACTTTTGGATTTGTGAGCCACTATTTTGCTGAAGAATGGAAATTAGTCCTACATGTTTCTGGATGTCACTAAAGAGATATAAAAGATGAGGGATCCCAAAACTAGATGACACCAAATAACTCATCCAGCACACAGTTAGTGCTTGCCATTCTGACTCTAAATTTCACCCCTATTAGAAAAAGGGAGCCCAGGGAGTTCTGTCTAATGGATTAGAGGCCTCCTAGATATTGGTGTAGTATATGCTGTGGTTTTTCCTTGTATCATTTGGTATTTGCTAGTAAGACATGGTGCTGGGTAAGACTTGCATTTTAAGTAAGTCTGACTGATAATTTGGGCATTTGTGACCAAGCAAAAATTAAACTAAAACTTAATACAATTTAAAAAATCAACATAGTTTTAGATAACACATAGGTTAAAAGGAAATGTCAGTGGAAATTAGGATATAATTTTAATTGAGTGATAACAAAAATGTGACATACTAAAACTTATAGGATGCAACTAAAACTATGTTTAGAGAAACAATTATAACCTGACATTGTATATAAGACAATTGGAGGTTGAAATTCAAAGTTCCAAATATACACTTTCAAAACTTAGAAAAAAGATCAGCAAGTAAAGTTCAAAGGAAGTAGACACAATGTAAAGGTAAAGACAAGGAAAGAAATTAATGTATTAGAAACCAAAGATATAATAGAGAAAAAACAACAAAATGAAAAGTTGATTCTTTGAAAATAATAATAAAATTGATAAACCCACAACAAGGCTAATCAGGAAAAAAAAAGTGAAACTAGAAATCACGAATGTTTGGAATCAAAATAAAACAATCACATTAAACAAGACACACAGATATTAAAAACAACATAAAATAGTATAATAAACAGCTTCACGCCAATAAATTAAATGTAAAAACTATAGTAGGATAATGAAAAATACAATAGTTGTAAGATCTGGCTGACAATGACAGGGAATGGCATATGGGGGCTTTGGTGGTGTTAGCAGTGGGAGCAACATAGGTGTTTTCCCTTGGTGAAAATTACTCAAGCTGGACAGTTTTGATTTTTAACTTTATTCATAAATAAAACAACAAATGAAATAAAAAGACATTCAAATAAAACTGACAACCTGACATTAGCCAAGTATGGTCCAGTAGGTATCATTCATACCACATCCAGACCAGACACATTCATTCTGATTTCTTAGATCATAAGATCTCAGTTTGGGATTTTATGTTGGAGATGAGTGTATGGATATGGTTTCTGTCTTTTCCTTTTCTTCAAAAACAATGCAACAAATTATAAAGCCCATTTTTCCTTTCCAAAGTTCCTGACATTGAGTGTTTAATTTGATCCAAACAGTTGGACTAGAAAAAATGGAAGTAGAAAAATGTCTGAAAATTGTTCAACCTAACCCAGAGTCCATTCTGCAAATGGATAAAAGAGCAAGAAGCTTAACAATTGTACATGTCTTTGCTGTTCATAGAATGCTATGCAAATATGAGTGGTCATAGAGTGATGGTGATAAAAAAGCACAATGAGAAATTTAAAAGACTCTGACTCTTCTCTGGTAAATCCACAAAATAGGAGAGCAGGCTAGTAGACACCATTTGGGGAGATTTCTTTCTTCTTTTTTGAGAAGTTGTGGGTTTACAGAACAAACATGCATAAAATACAGATACCCATATGCCATCCCACAACTAACACTTTGCATTGGTGTAGAACATGTGTTACAAATGATAGCACAAGTTTTTAAAAGGTAGATTTATTTATTTATTTCTCCCCCACCCTGCCCCCCATTATCTTCTCATTGTGTGATAGCACATTTTTATAATTGTTCTGTTAAAGTTCAGGCTTTAACTTAGGGCTCATATGGTTGTGTAGTGTTGTCCCATGGATATTTTTAAAATTCTTATTCTGTGACCATATATAGAATCTAAGATTTCCCCCTTTTAGTCACATTCAGATATATATTTCATTGCTGTTAATTGCATTCATAATGTTGTTACCATCAACACCATCAATTACCAAAATATTTCCATCAATCCAAATAGGAATCCTGTACATTTTAAACCTTAACTTCCCATTCACTATCCCCACACCATCCTTTGATAACCTATATTCTAGATTCTGATTCTATGAGCTTGCTTATTTGAATTGTTTCTTATCTGTGAGATCATGCCTTATTTGTCCTTTTGTATCTCACTTATTTCACTCAATATGTCTTCAAGGTTCATCCATGTTTTAACATAATTCAGGACTCCATTACTTTTTTATAGCTGAATAATATTCCACTGTATGTATATACCATGTTTTTGTTTATCCATTCATGGGTTTCTTCCGTATTTTGGTAATTGTGAACAATGCTGTTATGACATCAATGTGCAAATACATGTTTTTGTTTGTGCTCCTACTTTTAATTCTTTGGGGTATACACCTCCTAGTGGGATTGACAGGTCGTATGGTAATTCTATACTTAGTTTACTGAGGAACTGCCTGTCTTCACAGCAGCTGCACCATTTTACATTGCCACAAGCAATGAATGAATGTTCTTATTTCTCTGCATCCTCTCCAACACTTGATGTTTTCCATTTTTTAATGGCCATTCTAATGGGTGTGAAATGGTATCTGAGTGTGGCTTTGATTTTCATTTCCCTCATGGTTAATGATGTTGTGTATCTTATTGTGTGCTTTCTGACCCATTTTTATGTCTTCTTTAGAGAGATGTCTCTTCAAGTCTTTGGCCCATTTTTTAATTAGGTTTTTTGTCTTTTCATTAAGTCGAAGGATTTCTTTATATAGTCTTCATATTTGTCCTTTATCTGCTATGTGGTTTCTAAATACTTTCTCCCATTGTTTATGTTGTCATTTTACCTTCATGATAAAGTCCTTTGAGGAATAAAACATTTTAATTTTGATGAGGTCCCATTTATCTATTTTTTTCTTTTGTTGCTATGCTTTGGGTATAAAGGCTAAGAAACCACTGTCTAACACAAGGTCCTGAAGATGCTTTCTTATGTTTTCTTCAAGGAGTTTGATAGTTCTAGCTCTTATATTTAGGTCTTTTATCCATTTTGGGTTGACTTTTTTATATGGTATCAGACATGGGTCCTCCTTCCATTTTTGCAAATGGAGATCCAATTTTCCAAGCAACATTTGTTGAAATCACAATTCTTGCCCAATTGAGTGTTCATTGCCACCTTCTCAAAATTCAGTTGACCATCAATGTGTGGGTTGATTTCTGAGCTCTCAATTCTATTCCATTGGTCTATATGTCTGTCTTTGTGCCACGACCATGCTGTTTTGAATACTGTAGCTTTGTAATAATTTTTAAGTTTGAGGCCTTCAACTCCATTCTTATCTTTCAAGATGGCTTTAGCTATTTGGAGCCCCTTACCCTTCCACATAAATTTGATGATTGGCTTTTCCACTTTTGTAAAGTAAGGTGTTGGAATTTTGACTGGAATTGCATTGAATCAACAAATTGCTTTGAGTGGTGTTGACATCATCCAATCCATGAAAACCAAATATGCTTTCATTAATTTCGGTCTTCCTTAAATTCTTTTAGCAATATTTTGTAGTTTTCTGCATTCCAGTCTTTTACATCCTTGGTGTTTTCATTTGCTAAAGGTTGCCAAGGCAATATACTAGAAATGGGTTGTGTTTTTACAACGGGGATTTATTAACTTAAAAGTTTACAGATCTGAGGCTGAGAAAAATGTCTAAATCAAGGTATTAGGTGAAGCTCTCTTCCTGAAGACATGGTTCCTGGACTCCTGTCATATGGCAGGGCACAATGGCAGCATCTTCTGTTCTCTGCCTTTTTCTCCAGGCTCCATGGCTTTCAGCATCTGGCTACTCCTTTGGTGGCTTTCTCTCTCCTGGATTCCATTGATGTCAGCTTCTTGCTGTCATGGATTTTTCACTTAGCTTCTGTGGGTTCCTCTCTGAGCTCCTTGGTCATTTCTCTCTTTCTCTGTATTCATCTATTTATAATGGAAGCCAATAAGAGGATTAAGACCCATCCTGGGCCATGCATTACTGAAGAAATGGAAGTAATCTAATCAAATGGTACTACCTACAATAGGATCAATTTTCTGGAATATGTTCAGTCTCAACTGCCACACTTGGTTAGATTTATTCCTAGATATTTGATTCTTTTAGCTGCTATTGTGAATGGGATTTTTAAAAATTTCTTCTTCTGACTGTTCATTGCTTGTATACAGAAACACAACTGATTTTTCAGGTGTTGGCTTTGTACCTCGCCACTTTGCTGGATTCATTTTTTAGCTCTAAGAGTTTTGTTTTGGGATTTTTCATGATTTTATGTATATTGGATTATATCATCTGCAAATAGCTCAAGGTTTACTTCCACCTTTCCAATGTGGATGCCTTTTATTACTTTTTCTTGCCTAATTGCTCTGGCAAGAACTTACAATGTTGAACAACAGTGGTGAGAGTGGACATCCTTGTCTTGTTCCTGATCTTTGAGGGAATCTTTCAGTATTTCACCATTAAGTAGGATGGTAGTTTTTGGTTTTTCATTATGCTCTTTATCATGGTACAGAAGTTTCCTTCTATTCCTAGTTTTCTAAGCGTTTTTAATCTCCTCTCTGATCTTTGTTATTTCCTTCCTTCTGCTTGCTTTAGGTTTAGTTTGCTTTTCTTTTTCTAGTTATTCCAATTTTAAGGCTAGGTTTCTGAAATGAAAACTTTCTTACTTTCTTCTTTTTTAATGTTATAAATTTTCCTCAGCACTACCTTCACTGCATCCCATAAGTTTGGGTATGTTGTGTTTTCATTTTCATTCATCTCAAGATATTTGCTAACTTCACTTCTGAGTTCCTCTTTAACCTATTGGTGTTAAAGAGTATGTTGGAAGCATGTAATTTTATGATGTATTTTCTCTAAATATAGGTAAATTTTCTCTTAAATACCACCTACAGATTGTAATATAGATTGTTCTAATACCATTCACACTTGTATTAATTCACATTTAAGTTAAATAAAATTCATCCAAGCCTGAAAGAAGGGCGGGAGGGGGAGGAGAGTATGTTGGGGCCTGAGCATTGCACTAAAGGAAGCAGTCCAGCAGGAGGAGCAGGGCTGAACCTGGAGGCAACTTTGTCCCCATTTTCTCCCTGTCCCAGCTATCTGTTGGGAACTCACGGGATGCCTCCACCCTCTGCTGGGCACCCCCGTCTCCCCAACACCCATGGCCACCCAGGTCTACAGCTGCTGGGCAGGCAGCCACACAGAATCCATGATCACAGCGGTCGGCCTTGGCCATCAGCGCCTCACGCCAGGCTTGTAAAGTCTTTTGCAAGGGGCTTTCACACACCCACTTGCTTTATTCGGCTTGACCAGGCAGCGGCGCATGAACTTTCCATACTTATATGTTGCAACTCTATGATCCTCAGCAACCGCTTGCAGGTACACTTTTGGAGCAGTAATTAAATTACCAAACAGATGGCGGACCCACCCCGCGCCGGGCAGCTCAGGGGAGCCACCAGCGACTAGCCCTCGTGGTCTCGCGAGATTCCTCGGCAGCCTTGCTCCCAACTGTTGCTGGGACAAGAAAGATGAATTACTCGATTCCAGAAGTAGATAATTTAGATTATCATACTCATGGAAGTTTTAAGAAGACTTGTAACCTTAAAACAAAAACAGGAGAAACTTAAGGGTATGACAAAGAAGCACAGGGTGCATTATAAAAAAGGGAGACTATTCAACTTTATAGAAAAAAATTTTTTTTTTACTTCAACAAACTGATGGCCCCAAATAAAATAGGAAACAAGTAAACTTAGGGAATTTTGGATTGGATTGTAAGAAGTACAATGAACGAGAAAGAAGCTGAAGTTATTAAGGATATGATGCGATAGGTATATATTTCTTCGTCCCACAAGAGCAAACATCAACAATCAGAAACTTGAGGTGAAAAAAATGATTAAAACTGTACAGGAGAGGCATTCTCCAAGTACCAAACAACATAAAGTGCTGTAGGATTTCCAACAATTGCAGAAGTATAAAAACGTGAACTCTATTTCATTGCCCCTACAGACAGTTGTTTTGAGGACAATGTCAAGACTTTGGAAGCAGAGAGAAGGAGCTGTAGTCATAGCACAAAGCTAGGCTGCTCAATGAATTACACTAAAATAATCTTAATAATGTGAGTGCTGTCTATGTCTTTCATCTTTTAAGGCAGGGGTTCTTAACAAGGAGTCTGTGAGCTTGAATTGAAATTCAGAAAAACGTATTCTTGTGGGAATGTGTTGGTGCAGGTATTAACTAATACACAGTATAGTGTCGACTTAGTGAGGGGTCCACGGTTTTCACCTGACTGGCAAAGTGGTCCAGGGAAAAAAAAAAGTTTAAGACCCCCTGTTTTAAGGAAATAATTATGGTTATAAAGCAGATTGCAGATGTTAGCTTTGGTAATGTAGAAAAGTAACGTTGACAAGTGGGATTATTGAAGGGGGAAGAGAAAGAGTAAATGGAACGAAAGTGGTGTCTTTATACAGTGGGAAGTTAGAAGGTACTATGCTTTGTTGAAGGAATAAAAGATGTGTTTTATTACCTTAAGGGTAGCCACAAAGTCTAAAATAGTGTGTAACTATATTAAAGAGGGAGGAAAGTAGGTGAGAATAGCATGAAGTTAAGAGAAATTGCCTGAAGATGGAGAGTTCAGGTCTGATGTCTCAAAAAGAAAAATTAAGAGTACTTGATGTATTTCAATATAAAAATAAGAGATTTTTAGTTTCTCAATGAGTTTGGAGTTAAAGATGTGTAGATTTAAGAAAATGAAGAAAACAAAACTGAGGTGATTGTGAACCCTAGGAAAAGTTAAAAGTTGTTAAGGAATACACTGCAGAACTCAAATGTGAATACTGGTCATATAACATCAGTCATTATTTCATAAACACTGATCTGATTTAATAAGAAATGATTATATAACATTGGGCAATGGTAGAGGGGTGAGGTGTCTGAAATTGAGGGAAGTCAAGCTCAACGTAATATTTTAAAAAGCAGTATAAACATGGTATTCATAAAAACAGAGGTCACTGCAGTAAGAAATAGTTCAAAGTATTTCTTTGGAGAAAGGAAATCAGAGGAAGGTAGAGAAAAAGCAGAAGGCTGTATTTCACTACCAGTCTAATGATATTATTTGATTTTTTGAACTATTTATATATATTCTTTGAGTAATATTAATTTAAATTCATTTCATTTTTAAAAGTTTCCCAGGTAATCAAAAGTGTACACCACTGGTTTGGATCTCCTAGAGTACAATAGGATTGAATTTTTAAATCAGGCAAGTTTTTATTATTGATAAAATAAAAACTAGTTTTGTGACCTTAGTTGAGTCCATTTACTACCTAAACTTTGGTTCCTTAAATTGTCAAATGAGGGTAAAAATCCCCCCCTTTGAAAAGTCAGTCTGAGATTTATAAATGTGTGCCTTAGTGCTGGATATATACACAATAAGCATTATATGTTTTAACAGAATATCTCATTAAGATAAGAATAAAACTTAAAACTCAAGAGAATGTTCAATTTTCATCAGTTTGTGAATTTTTCCCTTTCTTCCTCTGTTATTGATTTCTAGCTTCATTCTATTGTGGTCAAAGAATATACATTGTATGATTTCAATGTATTTTAATTTATTGAGACTTGTTTTGTGACCCAACATATGGTTTATCCTGGAGAATGGTCCATATGCTTTCAAGAAGAATGTGTTTTGTTTTCTTTGGATACAGTGTTCTATAAAGAGAGTCTTGCCGGATATAATATTCTTGACTAGCAGTTATTTTCCTTTAGCACTTTGATTATTTTAATCCACTGTCTTCTTTCTACCATGGTTTTTTTTTTTTTTTTTAATTTTTTTATTTTTTATTGACTTTGTAATAATATTACATTAAAAATATATATGTGAGGTCCCATTCAACCCCACCCCCCCACCCCCCCTCTCCCCCCCCCCCCAACAACACTCGTTCCCATCATCCTGACACATCCATTGGATTTGGTAAGTACATCTTTGGGCACCTCTGCACCTCATATACATTGGTTCACATCATGGCCCATACTCTCCTCTATTCCATCATGTAGGCCCTGTGAGGATTTACAATGTCCGGTGATTACCTCTGAAGCACCATCCAGGGCAGCTCCATGTCCCGAAGACGCCTCCACCTCTCATCTCTTCCTGCCTTTCCCCATACCCTTTGTCCATTATGTCCACTTTTCCCAATCCAATGCCACCTCTTCTATGTGGACACTGGATTGGTTGTGTCCATTGCACCTTTATGTCAAGAGGAGGCTCAGATTCCACCTGGATGCTGGATGCAATCCTCCCATTTTCAGTTGTAATCACTCTAGGCTCCATGGTGTGGTGGTTGTCCTTCTTCACCTCCATCTTAGCTGAGTGTGGTAAGTCCAATAAATCAGATTGTAGGTGCTGGAGTCTGTTGAGGCTCAGGATCTGGCTATCACATTGTCAGTCCAGAGATTCAAATCCCCTATCTACCATGGTTTTGTACGTCCACATTCTCATCTTCTTTGATGGTGTTTTATGCATTTTTTTTCCTCCTCCTTTGGATGGGTCATCATTTCCTGTTTCAGTGTTTGTTTTGTACTCTTTTGCTGCACACTGTGTATTTTAATATTTTTAAATGTTAACTTTGAGATTTATTTTCTGGGATGTCTGCTTCTTGGTTTTGTAACCAGCTGGTGATAAGACAGAGATTTTCTTGAGCTTCAGTCCTCCTATCAGGAAAGTCTGCCCAAGGCAAATGCGTGGTGCAGGATTTTGGCTGTCTTTCTGGGCCTCTGTCTTGTCCTGAGATTTTGCTTGTTAGTTGTTTTGGCATTCCCCTCTATACAGGAGTTTTGATTGTCCTCTCTGATTCCCAGGAGACAGAACTCCCTTTCCTGGGTGTTCAAAGTCAGCTGGCTTTTGTCCAGGCTGTCCACCTCTACAGTGTTTTACACTCCTTTCAATGTCTCACACTGTTTTTACCTAGAAGGCAAATTCTGGGAAGTGGGTCACCCCAGAGAGGACTTTCCCAAGTCCATCTTTTCCAGTCAAAACAGGGCCCAGTACTCACAACGGGGAAGCAGATTGGCTCCAATGTTCCCTGAGGAGGGGATCAGGAAGGGTAATAAGAACTATTCCAACAGGTTCCCAAAGCCAAGTTTTCCTGGGCCTTACCAGAAAACGCAGCCCTTCAGCTAACTGCCACCCACAGACCTAAGGATGTGCTCTATCTTTAAATCTCCATCACTTCCATCCTTATCTGGAGACAGTGCTAACAATGTTTACTGATGTCTTTGTCTGGGATGGGTTGAAACAACAGGTGCGCTCAGAGCTGCGAGTTGGTTAATCAAAGGTAGTGATCAGTAATGGGGTCATGCCCACTCCTATTTTGGGGCAAGAGGATTTTTATGGCCTCTATTTCACCAGCAGCTAGCCAGACACTTGACCCTGCAGCAGCCTGCCATAAGAGTGGGAAATGGGCACTGGTCACCACCATACAGAGTGTGCAATTTATTGTTCTGCACCATAATTTATCAGTGTCATCCCCTAGCTCTTCTCTAGATGCTATGCACTGTTCTTCTGGCCCCTGGAGTTTCAAAATAGTTGTTTCAGACAATTTCTGTTTAAAGTTATTTTGGTGGTAGGACTGAGTCCTGGAGTTCCCTACTCTTCTGTCTTCCCCGGAAGTGGGTTGCAGGAGTTTGAGGGGAAAAAAATCATAGTTTTATCTTAAGATAAGGAAGTAGAAGGAGAGAGCAAGGAAAAGGCAGAATCTATAAGAATTTGTTATATTTAAAAAATGATGTTGGGAATAAATGAATTCTGTGTGGCAGTGGACTATGTCCCTATTGGCCTTTCAGATATCAGAACTATCCAGCAGGGAGGTATGGGTTTTAGTCAACCAGCTTGTGCCTCAGTGATAAAAGTTGATACTAGAGTGAGAAAAGCAACACATCAAAGTAATCTGGAAGCATATGTTAGGAAAGGAGAGGAGAATAATAAATAAACAGAATTTCATTATAGGAGTAGAATGTAGCATAGTAGAAAGGAGGTAAATAATGTGAATTAGACAAATAGTTTTAACTGCAAATCTAGAATCATTAGCTTTCCTCCCACTCCCAGATGGCTCCCTTTTCTGTTTGCTTGCTGTTTGTGCTCTTTGTCTGCTTATTGTTTTGTTTTGTTTTTTTTTTGCTTGTTATCTGTTTTTCTTTAGGAGGCACTAGGAACTGAACCTGGGACCTCCCATGTGGGAGACTGGTGCCCAACTGCTTGAGCCACATCTACTTCTGGAATCATTAGCTTTTATGCCATTTTTCTTTAAACAGAATTTGTCTGCTGGTGTCTACCTAAGTTCCATGAGAAAATACACCTAATCCTATCAATGTTACTATCTTCTAATACCTAACATATTGTTTTCTACATATTGGAGAGGCAATGAGGTAAAACAGAGCATATGTCTATCTTGGTAGCTAAGGAATTTTAGGTTATTTAATCTCACTGAATCTCAGTGTAAACAACTTTAAAATAGCCGTAAATAAAATGTAAACCTAACTCACAGGAATGTTGTGAAGACTGAAATAAAAATAAAGTAACCACTCCAATACCTTGTAAACACATAGAAAGCTCTCCATGAACTATAGGCCTTTGCATGAATTGCATTGCAATACATTGGATTGAAATTTAAATATGGGTCATTTTAATCTATTTTTATGTTTAACGCATTTTTTTCAATTACTATAGTAATAATTACATGTTTTAAAACCTTTTAGGAAAACTCAACCGCAAATTAAATTAATTTTTTCACAATAAATTGAACTTATCATACTATCTTGAAATTCATTATATTTTAAAGCATGTTTATACCCACATACTCAAATTTTTGACAACTGTCTCTTGGTCTCTTTGTAATGCCCACATTCCTAAACTTAACCCAGGACACTAGTTAGAGATTAATTTTAACCATTTCAGAATTCAAAATTTCACAGTTGCTATTGTACCAGTTGTCCTTTGGCTTGTTTATGATGTCACATCCCAGCACAGACTATCAGAACTACCCTATATCTGAATACATTTGGGGGAAAAAAACAAAACAAAACTTGTTTTCTCTTTTTTGTCACTTTTTTTAATATTGGGTGGGCATAAAACAGACCACAGATGGGCAGGCCTGCAAAATAATCCTCCACTGTGGCAAAAGAAGACTTCGGTCAAATTTTACCTAAAATGAAGTCAACCTTAACTACAGGAGACTAAAAGGAACAGAACACTCTTAATTAATGATAATAGCACCTGACATGCATTACAATGTCTTCCTATTTAATTCACGTAATCATAAGACATTTTTGCAGATGTACTTCTGAGTTACACTACACTTTGGAAAAACAAGGTAAGTCAGAACAAATTGTCTCAGGGAACAGAGAACGACTGATTCCTTAACTTTGTGGTATGATTAGTCCCCAGAAGCAACAGCTGAAAGCAGGATGCCTGAAAACATAAAAGTTAGGCTTTCATTCTTCAGTGAGAAATGCAGTTGAACTCTGTGTTAATGCCATTCCAGTTTGTTTGACCTCAATTACAGTAGCAAAAATCCGTGTTAGGTCAACACTATATAAACAAAGATGTATTCTGTTTGGATTTGTATTTTTTCTCATTTTTTTAAAATAAGATTTTCAGAGGCTTGAATGTTTTATAAATTCATTTGTCAAGAATACAGATCTTAAGGGTAAGATAGTATTTTTAAAACAGCAAAATTAATGAATATACTTTCTCACTTCTGTTTTACTGATATTTGTGTTGTTCCTTTTAGACTACCTAATTTACTTTCACTAATTTTTTTAAATAATGGAAACAAATGAGGATAAACTTTCTTTTTCTCCATATAATGTTTTGCCAACATCAAGTATATTTTCCAAATTATTTCCCAAAATCCTTTTAAGTCATGCTTTTGATTTCCCTTCTGTGAAAAACCTAATGGAGATATTTATAATTTCCAGGTTGATGGGTTGTTTAAAAACTTCTCCTTGTTCCCATGGTCCCATACACCATGGTCACCAGTGCAGCTTCTATTAACATCAATTGTATGATCATTAAGGCCTAGATGAGAGGCTTGGGACTTCAAATGTTTTGTCATTTAGAAAAAAAGTATGAAAAGTTCTTGCTAATTGTTCATATTATGCAATTGGAGACAAATTTAATTTATAAATAATTTATTGATAGCAATTTAAATTTCATGGTATCTTAAGGTAACACATCAATTTCCTGAATATAGTACATCCTCTCAATGCCACTACCAACTGCATAATCATTATAATTGTGTGTCAGGTGCCGTGAACTCCTATGATAGTATGTCAAACTCTAATACATTTTGGATAATATAGCCTCTTGACATGGGATTTCCTCTTGCTTATAAGCAACCATCCTTCCTTTGAAAGTAGAGTTTTGTGCTCCCTTTGCAACCTGAGAAAGACGGGTATAATGCTACTATTGAGTGGATATTCTGCGACATATTTTCCTGTACCCCACTGACCACAGCAAAATTATTCTCTAAATTTGATTTGTCAAGAAGCTTCAACCTATCATTTCATTAAATACCTCTCAAATAAGAATGAGATGTACCATTTCACCAATGTGATAAACTTTCTATGCTGAGATAGGTAGCATAGCTCTGTAATATAGGTAGAGAATTCCCATCCTCCAAATATACCAAAAATCTTAAACTTTAGGGTAAGGATGGAGAGAGATCCCATATGTCACAGACTAAAAAGAATATATGTTGTGCTGCTATCCAGAGCTCTTTGTTTGCTTCAAGAGAGAATGAAAATAAAAATATCAGTATAAAAATCCTTTAAAGCAACATGACCAATGTCTAACCCCCCAAAACTGTCCTGGTAAGTAGTGTCCACAGGCCCCAGGTTAGAGATTGTATGTATTTTGCTTAAGAGCCATCTATGAGACAGGAATCATGTTGCCCACTCTACTCAACATTCCTTTTAATTGGCAAGGGAAGACCAACCTTCTGAAAATTGTATAATAAGTCAAATATTTAAGATTAAACAAAATGCTAGGAAAGAGAAAAAAGCCAAATACAGTCTGTACAGTGTTCTTAATCTCAACTGATAATAAGAATCACCTGATGATTGAAAGAGCCCCCTTTATGAAAATAATGAATCCTCCAGATTTGGAGGGGTGTGGCAGGAACTTGTATTTATGCATTTGCATTTAAAATAAGTGATTTTTATGGCCAAGTAAGTTTGAGGAACTACTGACACTGAAAGCAAGCAGCATGAAACTGGTGTTTATTTACTAGCTCAGCATTCATACTTCATCACGCCCATTCACTAATTATTTCATTCACACTCAGAATTTGGCTATGTACCAGGCACATTGCCAGGCACAAGTAAACAACTGATAAATCACAGTGCCTACCTCTAAGTGCTCAATGTGTTGAGAAGCAAAGATACATTAAGGATATGGTAGATATGGAACGTGAAAATGAAAAAATGGAGTCATAGAAACAGGGTATTCAATATGTATATGTGGTGATTTGAAGCTGTACATACCTCCAGAAAAACATGTTCTTAAACTTAATTCATTACTGTGGGTGTGAACTCATTGTAAGCAGGGCTTTCTGGTGAAATTACTTCAGTTAAGGAGTGGCCCAACTCAATTGGAATTGTCTTAATCCTATTTCTGGAGTCCTTTAGAAGCAGAATGAAATTCAGACTGATAGAGAGAAAGCCAGAGGGAGCAGCCAGAAGTTGAACATCAACCGAATCCAGAAAGGAAAGGAATGACCAGGAGAAACCTCCATAAATCTTGCCATGCGACAAGGTAAGAACCAAGGATCAGCAGCAGCCAGCCCCAAGATGCCACAGTTTTCAGGGACAAAGCATTACCTCTATGATGCCTTGACTTTTTCTTAACCTCAACACTGTAAGTAAATAAACTCCTTTTGTTTAACCTGGCCTATTGCATCTTATTTGCTTGAGCAGTCAAGGTAACTAAAATAGTACATTTGTACATACAGATAGTAAATACATCTTTGGCCCTGCCTTTAAATTCCTGACTCTTTAAGTCACCAATTTTATTTTATTTTATTTTTTTTGCTGGTGGTGCTGGCAGTAGGAAATCAGATCACACTAAAAACTGAAAGTTGTCTGGTTTTTTATATCTTTCAGATCCAAATAATCAATAATTTTATGACATAGTTTTCAAAATCACCAGATCAAAACAAGAAATCTCTCTCCTAGGCTGATCTTTTCTATCTATACCTTTAATTGAAATCGACTACCAATGTTCTAGGAAAAAATTAGTTTCCAAATGAACACTGAGCTTCTTTTCAGAGAGAAGCAGTTTCCACAAACTCTTAACCTGGGTTCTAAACTTTGTCTTGATACTCATGCTTTCAAAATTTTCTCATAAAATTAATTTTAGGTTGCAATATTTTAAATGAAATAATGCAAAGGATATACTTTCCTTAAATTAAGAATTGACAGAAAAGTTTGGAGGGAAAAATTATTTTTAGTTATGCGCAAGAAACCTGATATCCACAGATGATATTGAAGATACACACACAACCTGGAGAGATAGGTAGTTTGAAAATGCAGTTTTCCCCAGGTTCTTTCACTAAAACCATGTTGCTTTATTTCCCCCCTCTTAAGTTTTTAGGGTAAAATTTTGCAAGACCTCATTTCATTTGATAAGGGCTATCAGTCATGCTGCTATATATTCGGCATTTAGTCAGGCAATCGTTTTCAGTCTATTTGATGTTCTCTAGTCACCGAAAAATGTGGGGACCTCAGCTGGATTTTTCACTGAATAGGAGGTTCTATTAGTTGGAAATCATTAAAGCCAAAAGTATCAAAGGTAACGAAACATGGGAATAAATGAGCAGGGGAAATGAGACAAGAACTTCAGAATGGCCTTTGAAAATTCAAAGCCCCTGAGTAATGTTGTAACCTATAGAAAAATGTGTCTTGCAAACTACATCCCAAATGAGAGGTTATCTTAACTTGAATTTTATTTTATTTTTTCTGTTTGCATAAGGTAATCTTTCACTGCCTTAATAGGATGGTCATATTTAATTGGGTCGCATTCTCCTGGTTCTGGACATGTTAGGAGCTTGGGACAGGTCTAATCATTTAACCAGTGGAGATGTTGTTTTATAAAGTTCTCCTCCCCTTTTATCTACTCTGCCATTATGCATAGCATACAGGTGATACAGAAAGTGGCTGGTGTTGCTGGGTACTATGCTGGGCAAACAATAACCAACTGTCAAAGTTTGATGTTGGATTTTTGCTTCTGGGAGAAGAAAAAATTCTTGAAGCTGTGGTGTTTAATAAATCAAGATCATAAGAATAGTTATTAAGGAAACGGACTTTGGCCCAGTGGTTAGGGCGTCCGTCTACCATATGGGAGGTCCGCGGTTCAAACCCCAGGCCTCCTTGACCCGTGTGGAGCTGGTCATGCGCAGTGCTGATGCGCGCAAGGAGTGCCGTGCCACGCAAGGGTGCCCCCTGCGTAGGGGAGCCCCACGCGCAAGGAGTGCGCCCCATAAGGAGAGCCGTCCAGCGCGAAAGAAAGTGCAGCCTGCCCAGGAATGGTGCTGCCCACACTTGCCGCTGACAACAACAGAAGCAGACAAAGAAACAAGACACAGCAAATAGACACCAAGAACAGACAACCAGGGGAGGGGGGGGAATTAAATAAATAAATAAATCTTTAAAAAAAAAAAAAAAGAATAGTTATTAAAATGAAGGATGTAATAAAAGGCAAAAAGAAAAAGAAATAAGATATCACTTTTTTTCAGCAATATGTAAGTACAGCTACTTCTTTAGCCTAGGGAAAGAACACTAACTTTTTTTAAAATGAAAAGTTTATAGTTCAATTGAAAATGGAAAATAACAGTAATTTTTAAGTTCCATATTTAAGTTCCATAGT
Source organism: Dasypus novemcinctus (assembly GCF_030445035.2). Lineage (NCBI taxonomy): Eukaryota > Metazoa > Chordata > Mammalia > Cingulata > Dasypodidae > Dasypus > Dasypus novemcinctus. The sequence continues at coordinate 92,308,531 of NC_080679.1, forward strand.
ATGGCCTATGAATAAATATATTGAAGGAATGTGTACAAAGTACAATTGAAATAAGGTGATGTTAAGAAGTAAAGATTTATGGGGAAGGTAAATTTTAAAGTTTTGAAGACTTTCTTTGAAGTAAGCAGGAGAAAAATGAAAATGTCGAGAAAGTTCATGGCTTATTTGACAGACTCTTCATTTTTTTAGTATTTTCCTTTAATAAATTAGATATATGTATATAAAATTATGGATTTCTCAAAGAACATTGTCCTATGTATAGCACCTAGAACAATGTCCCACTAGGATAGAAAATACATGCTCTATGTCTGATGATAGTCAGCTAGATGACGGACATGGATAAGAAGGTTAGATGTCCCTATTGCTCAGGGCCGATGTAGCTTATAGGCATCACAGGAAATGTTAACCTTTCAGTGGATAATGCTCCCTGAATTTTAGCCCTTTGGCTTAAGCCTTTGTGAATTTTGCCATATTCTCTCTATAGAAATTCTAATTAAATGTTTCTTTAACTTAATTGTGTTACTTAAATATCTTAAAAATACTATAACCAGAATCACTTGCCATCAAAATAACAACCATAAAAATACACTACAAACAATATGATTAATTTTTAAATAAAAATTTTAAAATTAAATTAATAGTAAACATAATCAGTGTACTTTTCACCTAAAGGTACATTTGTCAATTAGAAGAATGCTACTATTGATTGTATAAAAGTATAAAGAGTTGCTTGACTAGATGATACATAATTGAAGAAAAAGAAGTTCAGTGTCAGAAAGATGATTTCATTTTTTTTAAGTAGAAAAGTTGTGAACTTACAAAACAATCATGCCTAACATACAGTAATCCTATATTGTTGTATAGGATTGTATTGTTACAAGTGATGAAAGAACATCCTGAAAATATTACTACTGGGAAGCGGCTGTGGCTCAATCAGTTGGGCTGCTGTCTACCATATGGGAGGCCCTGGGTTCGCGTCCTGGAGCCTCCTTGTGAAGGCAGGCTCGCTCACACACCATGGAGAGCTACCGGCCTGCAAGTGCCTCGGAGTGCCACCCAGCCTGCAAGTGCTGTGGAGAGCCAACCCAGCAAGGTGACACAACAAAAAGGGAGACAAGTAAAAACACAAAAGAGCACATAGCAAATGGACAAAGAGAGCAAACAACAAGCAAGCAACAAGGGGGAAGGGAAATAAATAAAAATAAATAAGACACACAGAAGAACACACAGCAAATGGACACAGAGAGACAGCAAGAAAGCCACAAAGGGGGGGAATAAAAAAATATTACTATTAACTAGTCCATAGCTTACATTTGATGTATGTTTTCCATAAACCACCCTATTTTTGACAACATGTATTAATATTGTATATTTTTTATAGTTCATGAGAGAACATTCTCATATTTGTACTGTTAACCACAGTTCATCATCCACCACAGGGTTCTCTGTGTTATACAGTTCCATACTTTGTACAATCCATCCAAAGTGTACTATTCAGTGGCTCCCAGTTTCATCAGAGTTGTGCTGTCATCACAGTCAATCTTAGAACATTTTCATTACTCCAAAAGGAAAAATCCCATACCCTCTTATAGCTCCCTATTGTTGACCCTTAGCACTGATATAGTACCTTCTTTGTAATTGACGAAAAAATATATTACTGTTAACTACAGTCTATTAAGTACATTAGTTGGATTTTTCCCTTTTAGTACCATATTCTTAACACCTTGTAATAGTGATGCATATTTGTTCTAGTTCATAGAAGAACATTCTTGTATTTGCACTTTAAACCCACAATCCTCATCCACCACTTAGTTCACTATGTTATAAAATGTTATAAAACCCCCAGTTTATCCTCTAACTTTCTTTCAATTGACATTTATATCCCTAAATTACCCCTTTCAGCCACAATCACATTTATAAATCAGAGGTATTAGTTATGCTCACTATGTGTTACCATCAACTATCCATTTCCACTTTTACAACCAACCTTATTTAAAATTCTACATACATTAAGCATCAGCTTCCTCCTTCTCAACCCTCAATCTATTTCCTGGTCATCTATATTCTAGATTTTTAACTCCATGAACTTACTCATTGTATTTAATTTATATTAGTCAGACCATACAATACTTGTCCTTTTGTGTCTGGCTTACTTCACACAGCATAATGTCCTCAAGGTTCATCCATGTTGTCATATAAATTCTGACTTCACTTCTTCTTACAACTGAATAACAATGCATTGTATGTATATACCAAATTCTGTTTTTCTGTTCATCAGTTGATAGACCCTTGGGTTGTTTCTATCTTTTAGCAATTGGGCGTAATGCTGCTATGAACATTGGTGTCAAATGTCAGTTCATGCCCTTGCTTTCAGTTCTTCTGAATATATTCCTAGAAGTGGGATTGTTGGATTATAGAGCAGTTCTATACTTAGCTTCATGAGGAACCACCAAACTATCTTCCACAGAGGCTGAACAATTCTACATTCCTGCCAACAGTGAAGGAGTGTACCTAATTCTTCCACGTCCTTTCCAGCATTTGTAATTTGCTGTTTTTGTAATAATGGCCATTCTCTAAGGTGTGAAATGATATCTTATTGTTTTGAAGCTAATCAAGACTAAAAACTCATCACACACATATGTCTACCGAGAAAGGGCAGGGTACTTTTATTCACCTTCTTGGATAGGCTTTGATACTGATAACTAATTACTACCCCATATTGATATATGGTTCTTTTTCAATACAACTGTATTCCAAGAAGCTATATGAAGTAACCACCCAAACCTGTTCTTGTGAATCTGTCCTGCTCTTGGACTGATACAAACAAGCATTTCTCATCCACTCATGTTTACCATCTGGTTGGGAAAAACATGCAAATACATCTTTCCTCAATTATTTCAAATATATGCTCATAATATTCATCATATTTCCAACCCTGGGAGTTAAAATTAATGCCTCTCTCTCTCCCCTTCTTCTTCATACCTCATATCCAATCAATCAGTAATTTGTTATCAACACTTCTTTTTAAATAATGTTTGCAGAGTCCAATCCTTTCTCACCCATCTGCCACTACCACCCTATTCTGAGTCTTGTCCAGACCATAACTATTTATTTTCTATGCAGCAGTAATAGTTATTCTTTTAAAATGTAAGATCACCCTCCCTAGAAGTTTATAGTCTAAACTGTAAATGATAATGTAAAACATAATGTATCAAAAAATTTAGAAAAATATACAGTCTAAAATATAAACCTAATGTAAGCCATAATGGAACCATGGTTGGTAGCTATGTTTCAATATCTGTACATCAGCTGTATAAATTATAACATGCACATGTAAAAAGATCATTGCTTGGGAAGTGGGAAAAGGGTTTGATGGGTATATGGGAGTCCCCCATATTGTATATGTGACTTTACCATGATCTAACTTTTAGAAGGCAAAATTAAAAATTAAAATTAAGAGATGTAGACACTGAGGAAGGAATGGAGAATATTGCCTTGCCACTGTACATTCAGGGAACACCTATCATTGTGATGAATGGCAAAAGGTCAAAAAGTATTATATTTTCATTTTTTAATACCCCAATTTATTTTTTACTTTATTTTAGATTTTCTAAATTATTATGTATTCTATTTCTAATCTTTAAGCCTGTCAATACTCTTTCATTTTCTTACTAATTGAATTTGGCAATATATTAGGCTTCACTTTTGAAGAGTTTTGGATTACAGAGGGGTTCAACTATGGCAGGGGAGGAGCACTGGTGTGAGGTGTCATTGATGGGGAATGCATGGGTGAGAGGGAGTTCTCCAGGGTGTGCATATAGGATATATAGATGTGTTTGGATGTTTGTTGGTCATTGTCATAGTGGATAGAGTTACACGTGACAAGCTGAGTTCCCATCCTGGGGAAATCTTTCGCATTCCCCAAAGGAACAACAATCCACCAAGTACAAGGACAAAGACCAATGAAGAAGGATGGTTCCATAATGGGCCCTTGATACTGATGACTATGCTTATGAACCTGTGTACTTGAAATTTCAACTAGGCCTAGAGCTGCAGGGTGCCTAAGATTTACCTCCTGAGAACCTTCATGTTCCTCAAGTGTGGCTACTCTTTAAGCCAAACTCAGCGTGTAATTGCGTTACCTTCCCCCCAGCATGGGACATGACTCCTGGGGATGAGTCTCCCTGGTGCTGAAGGATTACTACCATCATGAGATGCACTGGTGATGCATCTAGAAAAATACCTTGAATAAAAGAGGGAAATGGTAAAGGCAAATGAGTTTATCTGGCTAAGAGACTTCAAAATGAGTTGGGAGGTCAGCAGAGGGGTCACGCTTACACATGTCTCAGCAGGATCCCAGAGATAGCCAAAGTAGATACAACTCCAGGTACTGGAGCTCCTGAGGACTATGGAGGTTCTATGGTCATGGCAGATGACTCTGGAGTTCATTGCCTTGCCAATGGGTCCTACTGTGGAATTTGTGCTCCTGAGTGTGATGGAGTTGGACTCAGATGTGACCTCTCTACCCATGCCTCTTCTGTCACTTTTACTGAACTTGTAATTGGCATTGGGGTTTGTGTATACTTCAGAGACTTGGCTCTCTGGACTGTCCATGTGCTAGCTGGGCCCTGAGCCTCAGCAGAGTTGCAACACTTACTCTCCAGTTCATTGGACTTACCCAGGTCAGCTGGCGGGGAGGTGAGAATGGTCAACCACCACAGCAGGGAACTGAGAGTGTCTATAACTGCAAGCAGGAGAATCCCATCCATCAGCCACGTGGGATCTAAGACCCCTCTTGATTTAGAGATGGAGTGGACATCACCATCCCAGGGTCCACAGGGTGCAGGAATATAATATGGATTGTAGTGGACTTGCTGGTATTCTACTATAGCACTATTAAGACTCTAGCAATGGAAGAAATTGTATCATTGATGTGGAAACAGTGGCCATGGGAGTTGTTGAGGGCAGGGAGAGGGAGGAAGAGGTGTGATATGGGGCATTTTCAGGACTTGGAGTTGTCCTGAATGATATTGCAGAAACAGATGCAGGACATTGTATATCCTGCCATAACCCACTGGATGGACTGGAGGAGAGTGTGAACTACAATGTAAACTATGGTCCTTGTACTATGGCAGTGTTCCAGGGTGTATTCACCAAATGTAGTGAATGTGCCTTACTGATGAAAGGGGATGTTGATGTGGGAGAAGCATGGGGTGGGGATGGGGAGTAGGGTATATGGGAACCTCTTATGTTTTTTAATGTAACATTTTGTGTGATCTATTTATCTTATTTTAAAAAGGACAATAAAATATAAATTTTTAAAATGTGAGATCATATTACTGTTTTACTTAAAACTCTAGTCCAATTAGAATAAAAACCCAAGTACTTACAGTGGTCTTCAGAATATTATTTACTTGTCCCTTTGTCACCCTCTACTTTCCCAATCAAAAGTAAGTTCAGGGAGGCCATGGAGTTTTGTCTTTATTATCTCTGTACCTAAAACTGTTTTAAGGGTGTGTATACTTAATATTTCTTAAGTGTGTATTTTCATAGAGGTCCTATATGAATTCATTACCATATAGAACAGTCAAGAGAATCCAACATTTATGGCTCTAGCATTATCCTCATTGCATTGAAGTGATCCATGTGGTCTTTGAAGGGAATACTGATTTAAGAAGCATCCTTGGAAGGATAAAATTTTACTGTTCAAATAAACATATAGATGTTCAAATTAGAGTCATATATCAGTCTTAAGTAAGCATATGATCTTTTAGATTTGAGGGTTTTGGGGAAAGCCTTGAAGTTCTTTTCACATCTCATTATAGTAAAGTGATGACTTCTTAAAGTAAAAGTATATAAAATTCATAATTAAATGGAAATTATGGATATTCACTCTCTTCTCACAGAGCTGAGAAAAACTGTGGAACCCAATGACTTGGACCTAAAGGAATTGAAAAATTGATTCCTTTCACCAATTGTTTGTTCTAAATCTTGAAGCACTTAAAATATCTCAAGATTTCCCTGCATATTTGACAATGAGTAGATTTTGTTTTTTAATTCTGGAGATGTGGATTGAAAAAATGCAGGAATAAATGTAGAAATTCAAGGTACTAGAAGTGGAATCACCTGTATGAACAATACTTCTAAACAGTAAATGGTGAAAAGTTTGTGGTATTAGTAGTTCCTGGGTATGTATAAACTGGATTATGATGCTACCTACTTAATCATCTTAAACTATATATAAAGCTACTGGTTTGATATTCCAGTTACATTTTTTCTAATATATTAAAATACATACATAACTATTAAACATTTTAAAATCCTTTTCCCACTCAAATCACCTAGATTGTCAATAGGCCTGATTGTGTCACAGTCTGGAAAATACTTTCTAGGGCAGTGCTATCCAATAGAAATATAAGAAGTCATAAATGTGACCTACCTACCTCATTTTAAATTGTTAAGCCACCTTCAGAAAAGTAAAAACAAAACAAAACAGGTGAAATGAATGCTGATAATATATTTTATACAACCCAATATATCAAAATTTGTCATTAACCTATAATAAAAATTAGAAATGAGAGAGTTTACATTCTTTTATTTATTTATTTTTAGTACTTGGTATTTGAAATCCAGAGTGTATTTTACACTTTGGGTACCTCTCAATTGGGACTAACACTTTTCAAGTGCTGATTAGTCCCAATGACTGGTGACTATCACGTTGAACTACACAGATGCTACAAAGGTAATACAGATTCAGGGCACAATAGAAATGTTCAGCAAATGGTCCCTTTATTTTACAGAGTAAAGAGTCCAGAAAGGGCTAATCTCCTAGTCATTTGCATAATATAAAGAGACCAAAAGATCCAAGGAAGCAGAACCATCATTGCCGGTCTCTTGCGGTGACCGGAAACTGCCCTACGTCAGAGTCAGTAGACAGCAGTTCCGCAAGCCCCACTTCACATGGAAGAAGAGAGTCAAATCTATACAGCTTGGGGGGCGGGGGAGGTGTGCTCCTTTGAATTTCTGTTCTGAAGAGCATCCGACCTGCTTGTTCCAGGATCCCATTTCAGGATTTGAGGTCTAGAGGGGCCTTTTCATTAGACCTAACATCTCCCAAGGTTGAGGAATGGCACACAGTAGAAAAGGAGGTGGGGGCCAGAAGGTAGGGTAGGGGGTTAGCCTGTGTTTTTAACTTCCCCCGAGAAGTAGCTGGAGGTAGATAAGGTCTAGGGGATGGCTGCTTAAAAGGTGTCTGTTATTTCCCTAACTGTTCTAGAGGTTCCTCACAAAACGTTTAATGAATTATATGCAAATTTGGAGGGGGACAGGGAGATGCCAAAACATTGGATTAGAATCTGGAAAATTGGATTTGGTCCTGAATTTGCCACAAACACATCAAATGACTTACTACTAAGTGGCTTTGTGAGTTGGTGATGTTAATTTATGTGGTGTTTATCATTCCTGTCCTGCCTAGAGCTAAAAGATTGTGGCTGAGAGGTACCATTAAGGTGCAGTAGCTTTTAGGTGAAGAAAAACAAGAACTCCTCAGCCAGATTTTTCCATTGTGCTTCTCTTATTCACTCCTCTCTCAAACTGCCTTGGGTCACAATATGAGAGCCTTTGTTTTCTTTATTTGTTCACAGTAGCCAGTGTTATTAGTTGCAATAAAAATTTTTCCTCTTTGCTAGTTCCATATATTGTCTTGGTCTGGATCTAACTAATCAAATAATAAGTATCATTAATCAACCAATAATACCATTTAGTAGGGTCCATGCATATCTCTAACTTGGAGTTCTCTTTCAAGTTCAAGTCCTTTATCTCCAAATACCTATAGGCCATTATCTGTAGCTGGTCATGTTGTAATAACAAAGACAGTGTCACTGAATCTGACCTCATAATCCTATACCTTTAAACCTGCTTCGTTTCCTGACTTGCTTGTCTTGGCAAACTACCCTGCCTTTCTCCCTGGCAGTATGAAGATCATGGACTTCAACCTATGTTCAAATTCCAGATCTACAAACTAGTAGCATCATTTGATCCTTCTGAATCCTTAGTTTTCTGTTTCAGTGAAACGAAGTTAATAAGGGCAATTACATGTTTGAGATGGGGCTTAAATGAGAGAATTCATGTGTAGTGTTTAGCATAATGTCTTACAAATAATGGAATATCAATAAATGCTAATGGTTATTTTTTATTATTAGCCATGTCTGAACCTTGAAAGCATCTTAACTCCTTAATTACTTCCTAACCATTAGATAGTTACCATATCCTAGGAATTCTTCCTTTGAAATGTAATCCCAATGTCCCTAAATTTAGACAGCTTGTAGTTAGAAATGAGGACAGTGGGCATGCATATCTATATTTTGTTGGCTTTCTAGCCATGCCTTGCCATCAAGTCTCCCAACCATTTTCTGGAATATCCAGAACATGTGTCACATGTGTTTATAAACAAATATTTTCATATGCTTATACTCTGGATTCCTCAGCACTGCGGGTTGCCAAATCCCTTGAAGGACCAGGCACCTTGAGACTCCTTCACTGGGTCCTGGGTACCCTGGTCTCACCCACTGCTCAGATGGGTTGGCCAGTTCTGTGGGTGCCTCTTCCCTACCCTGGACTCAGAGCCTCACCAAGTCTTAAAGAAAAAAATTCTTAACACTCTTGCTCTTACTTATCTTTAAGGAGATTCAGCCAGCTTCTGGAGTCTGTGGAATGGAATCAAACCTCTTCCCTCTTTTTCAGACAAAAGCAAATCCCTGCAAATAAGTTCAATAGAAGAGTGGGATGGAGAGTTGCCTGTGTCTAAACCACATGTCTGCTAAGGATCAACTGGATCACACAGTTAAGAAATCCCTCTCACTTTCATGCCATCGTGTTTATATTCCCATTGTTACCACCCAAATCCAACCACCTATTAACTCATGCTGAGCTGGCTGTAAATAATGTCCTAGTTTTCTTAGGACTACTAGTATGTATTTACAAATAAATTTCTTTAGTAAATATATATATTCTTTAGTAAATATATTTTTACTTGTGTGTATCTAGTTTGCTCCAAAAATAATAAATTTCTTTGAGGGCCAAGGCAGTATCTTTTATTTCTCTTATTTCTCCTGCTGCACTTTATATAGAACTCTACATATATTGTAGGCTTTTAAAAAATATTTGAAACAAATATACTATACTATACTACACTATACTACACTATACTATAATATGTAGACAAAAGAGCAGGATCTTTGAAAGCTTCAAGACCTACCTTCAAATCCCTTCTTCAAAACAACCTTAGTAACCTCCTTCTGATTCTTGAATTCTCATTTCAAAATGCAGCAATAAGAATTACTTTGAAAGGGTGTCATGAAAATTACATGTGATTTTACATATAAATCACAAAGTACAGAGTCTGGCCAAGACCATGTGTTAAATATTTGTTAATGACTTAAGTTAAATAATCAATTTTCTCTAAGTGTGCATGGTTAAATGTTGGGTTTTGAGTCTCTAGATTTGTTTTATAAGAAATGAATTTAATCAGCAATTTAATTATCAAAGCAGTGTATCAGTTATGATTGTCTTAATGTTTTGATTACAAATTTAATATCTATTGATAAATATGTAATATATAATTATATAAATGTATATCTAGTGATAAAAAATGGAAGTCAAAGAATACTTGAATAGGTGAATTAGTAGGAAAAAAGTCACTGTGGTTTGGTATAGACATATAGAGACTTAGTCTGCAAACAGTTTAGAACTATGAAATGTGATTTGCATTCTTCCTATTATCTCCTGACCTGAAATGTTATTTGATTGAACCATATTCAGTAGAAGTAAATTATATTAACATGTTTGTGGTGGCTTGGAGCTGTATGCACCCATAAAAAACATGTTCCTAAACTTAATATATTCCTGTGGGTGAGAATCCATTGTAAGTAGGACTTTTTGATGAGGCTACTTCAGTTAAGGTGTGGCCTACCTCAGTTGAGATGGGTCTTACTCCTATTATTACAGTCCTTTATAAACAGAATGAAATTCAGACAGATAGAGAAAAAGCCACTGGAAGCAAGAAGCTCAAATTCAACAGAATCTAGAAGAGAACAGAGAGGCCAGGAAAGGCTGCCATGTGCATCACCATGTGACAAAGGAGCCCAGAACCAAGGATCAATGGCAGCCAGCCAGCAGCAGAAAGCCAATTTTCAGGAAGAAAGTATGACCTTGATGATGCCTTGATTTGGACTTTCTCTTTGCCTCAATACTGTGAGCTAATACATTTCCATTGTTTAAGCAGACCCATTGCATGATATTTACTTGAGCAGCCAGGGAAACTAAAACAGTGTTCTTCTGCAACAATTAAATGTTGTAAGTACAATGTCAATATTTCCTTTTGCATTGTCTGCCCATTGAAGCTAATGGAAATAGTTATTTCTAAAGAAAACTCGAGTCCGATAAGCATTGGTAACATATAACACAAAGGATTGAGAAAGTAAGTGCTTTTTCTGCCTTTGTTGATAACATTTTAATACTTTTGGTTGACATTATTATATTGACTTAGCTTTATTATTGTTTAAATATCCACTTATCAGAGGATATATGTGATTCAATATTGCAAGAAAATTAAGTTCCTTTCTCAAGAAATTTACAGTCAGAAGTACAATCACTTTTATGACTCTTACTGCCTGATTTTCCGTGATTATAAATTCATGCTAGGACAAACTCTCATGAGGCTGTCTGCAATAGTTTAGAGCATGAACTCTGGAGTCAAACTGGCTGAGTTAATCCTAGCCATGAGGATTACCAAGTGCATGATCTTGGACTGTTTCCACATCTGCAAAATGGGGATAATAAAAGTATCTCAAAACAGTGTTATGAAAATTAAATGTGTAAATTGGGAATTAGTAGTGTGATGGGAAAGAAGAAATCTAAACTACCTTAAGCAGTGAGAAATTAAAATTAAACCACTGAGATGTTTAGGGGAGGTACAAGATAAGTGTGAAGAGAAATTAATGTGAATTAATTAAAATGAGTATCTCTGGAGAATATATGTACTGGTCAATATCTTGGTGCCCTTCAAAGCCACTGAATAACTTGGCATTGTATTGGGACCTAATATATTTTTTTCCAATTTATTGCAGGAAAAGTGCTGAAAAAGGCATAGCAAACCAATCCTGGTCAGTGTTTATAGGTATCACAAATCTTTTTTTCTTTTAATTGACTTTGGAAAAATTATTTACAATAACTGTATTAATAGACATTGACTCTGATAAATCCAATATAAGAAAAGAAGATAATTAGAGCTTTTCTGACTGTAAGAAATTTAGAGAATTATGGAACCACATAGTGATCTTTGCAGTAATGGGACTCTAGCTACGAGCAATTCATGGTAGTCCCTGCTCATGACAACTTTGGTTTTATCTCTGCATCATTCACTTTCATTATAATAATGTTTTATGGGAGAATGTTTTGTTATGAGGGTTTTAGTCTATTATTTACTGTCAAAGATTTCAATAATATTTTTGCAATTTTACAATAGTTGTATGAATTTGAGACCCTCAGAAGATCACGTGTGGCTTCTTCTCAAGATCACCTCTCAATGATCTATCTATCTATCTATCTATCTATCTATCTATCTATCTATCTATCTATTATCTATCTATCTGTCTGTCTGTCTATGAATAACTAAGGGATACAATTGGTTCCAATTCCTGCAATGTATCCCCTTGGTGCTAGGGAGATTTGAGACAATTCTTGACAAAACAGTTTCCTGATTTGAGATACATCCTACCCATTGATGTCAGGGGAAAAAGACCAGAGCCTCAGAATTTTAAGAAACCAAGGCTGCCATTTATAAGAACTGCCTTGCAAGAACAAAGAGACCAACTGGAGTCTAGGAACACGACAGTCCTATAAAGGATTGCTTTTGTCCATGAACACCATTAAAACATCTTCCAAGAATTAACACTGTGAACAATAGGAGAGAGACTGGGGCTCGTTACTCCACAGAAAAAAACAGGAGATCCATGACTCATATTAAGAACAACTCTCAAGACATTCAGCAGGAGTGAAGATGATAGACCTCTCTGAGGTTTACTAATTTACTATTTCATTTATTCACTATTTTAACACCAGTTGAAAGAGGGAGAATAATTTGTTCAATAAAACAATTAGGATCTTAATGGGGATCACAGTATTTATTCAGGGGAATAAACTCTGAAGATCTTTGAAGATCAATACGATTCACAATGTTTGCCCAGGGGAATAAAACATTAAGAATTTCTGTTTGTTAAATTTCAACTTTTAGGATCTGTGATATGAACTGTTGATTATGGAAGCTGCTCTCTTTTTGATATTCAATCATATACTGATGAAGAAAAATCGGGTACTCACACATAATTTTAATAAAGATGCCCAGTACAAGCTGGTCACACTAAAAGAGTACAGTCTGCTTGTAATTTCCTAAAAGTAAATTTACTCTGGTCCTGACATCAAAAATACAACTCTATCAATGTCACCTTTATGTCAGCAAACAGATTAAATGCTTCTAATATCCAGCATAATGACATTCTGTATGGTCTAGATCACATTTGTGATAGTATATTTGATACAGTTGTAAACCTTAGAAGAATATGCCTGCCTAAGAGAATAGCTTTTTTTCTAGTCTTAAATACATTACAGTTGCCAGTGTAAATCACTTGTCAGTCTATGGCAAATGTAACCGAGTTTTAATCTGAAAAAGGGGAGAAATAAAGTACAGATAATCTTTTTGGCCATTTTCTTGGCACCATCATACATTGGAGACTGACAGGTCCTTCACTTGAGTGACAGGTGTCCTTTGAAATGCCTGTGAATCCGTATCTGTACAGACTGTTGAAATGCATATTTCCATCCTTATCGTAAAGGAATGGATGGGCAAGATAGGTGCTGTTAACATTGCAAATAGCTCCAGAATTATTCATTGTCAGCTCCAGGCAAAGAATAGAGGGAAAGTTTTATTATTCACCATGCACAATAGCAGGATGCTTAATGATTCTCAGTTACCTTGGCAGAATTGTCTGTCGACTTCAGGCACTAGCAGTGGGTGACACAGGTCTGGCCAAGTGTTAGAGCAAGATCATACATTCTGGTCCCATTTTAATTTCTAATACATTAATCTTTCCCTCCCAGATGCACAATGAATATTCCATAGACTCTTGTTTGTCAGAAGCTGTCTGGCTTTCATCTATTCAGGTGGTTTCATTGACTGTGAAAGCGTGCTTCAAAGGCCTGATCAGTCAATGACAACTGTCTCACAATAGCATTGAGTAATGCTTCCCTTTTTTCTTTTCAGGCATCTGATAGACAACTTTGACACCTGATCTCTGGGGACCTTATGGAGTCACTCAGAGTTCTTAAGAGACTTCCCTTACTTTATCATTCCGGAAAGAATTGTCACAGGTGAATGTATCGCACTTTCTCAGGAGCTGAACCTGACCCTTGAATCCATCTCATTTGCACTGCAGGTTTCACAATGAATTAAAATGGATTAAGTTGGCTTAATGCTGTTTTACAAGTAAGCGGAAAGCACTGCGCCATTCATTTTTAATTTTAATCCTTTGTCTTAGCCTGCTAATTACTATTGTTTTAAGTTCATTATCCTGGCGTGCACATTGTTAGCGGCTGGATGCTAAAGCTTGTAAGCAATGTCCTTACTTTTGCAGGTATTGACCCTTCAATTGTCGAATTAGTGCATGTCATTGCTTAACAGCAGACTTCGTAATCTACAATTCTCTCTTTAAAATTTTATTCTTGTCTTTAATTAATTAAGCAATAACCCCATTGTGGCATCTATGCACAGACTCGAGTTCAAAAGCATTAAAAATGAGGAGAAAGTGGGAAGTGGATGTATGTTTCCTCAAGTTTCTCTGACAACCCTGGATCTGAAGCATTCTATGACACCACATGCTTTGTTTATAGAGCTTGAAAAACATGCCCATGAAAAGCAATCTGAGCTATATATCCTACTAAATCACCACAACTGTTTTTCAAAGTCCTCCTTAAGTATGTTTACTACAATTGAAGCATAGCATAGGAAAGAAAAGACATTGCTGAGAAATGGTTTGAAAAAATAAAGCAATCACACAATTCAAGAAACTAATTTCTGGTACCAATCTGAGTGCCCCAATATTATTTCCCATTTCATGGCAAGAATTTTCTTTACAGCATCTTCAAGGAAGTTAGCCAGCTGTCTGATCATTTCTCACCAAGGAAATTTCTTAACTTCACAATTGTGAAGCTATAATTTTTGCAAAGTTCATCTTTATAATGAATTGAAATTTACCTCCCTATAATTTCTATCCGTTGGTGGTGTGTTGTTCTGGAGTTAGACACACACAAACAAGACCACTGCCTTCTCTACATGACAACACTTCAGTTATTTGAAGGATATCTTTCCAAAGACTTTGCAGGAGATTATATGTACCCAATGCCTGATCTCATTTGGTAAGCACCAAAATTTTGAGACCCTCTTATGATCCTAGTCACTCTCTCAGTATATATCTCTTTGTTCCTTGCCAATGTACATTTTCTTGTCAGAGAAAAGAAATACTTATGAGATCGGTCTAACCTCCATGAAAGCCATTAAATCCAATAGAGCATATATTCCCATTCCCATTCCCACCAACAAATATACCAACCTACATGAATCCCCACGTTCTTTGCGTTCCTTCCAAATCACAATGGAAAGAATGTCCCCAACCCCATGGATTCTGGACCTCTCCCATCTTGTCTGTTCAAAGACTTGACTCTAGAAGTTATTCCCATTCCCTTCCTTTTTACAAGATCATTTAATAAGAATCCAATCATGATTTTCTATTTAAAAATACCTTCCATCTTAATTATAAATTATTCTCTAGCTATTGCCCCATTTTTTTCGCCTTTCTTTCACAGAAAATAGTTCAGTTGTCAGCACTCAGTTTCTCCATTTCTTGTTCTATTTCTTCCTCAGCCTATACCATTAAGGCCTTTGCCATTTTGCTCCCCAAAACTGTTCTTGTCAACGACCTTCATATTGTCAAAATGGTTACATTTTGCTTGCAATCTCATTTTACTCAATATTACAGAAGCATTCGACAAGGCACAGTAGGCTATCTTCCCCTGTTGAAATGCTTTCCGTCTTAACTTTTGCTTCACCTGGTGTATGTCACACACCACTGGCTACTTCTTCCTAGGCTTATTTGCCACCTTTCTTTCTCTTTCTGACCTCTGTATTTTGGAGTACAGAGTCCCTGGTTTTTGAACTTGTACTTTTACATTCATGTCTTATATGATCTCATCTGATCCCATGACTTTAAATGACCTCTAAATGTCAATGTCTCTTAAAATTATACCTCCAATACTGGTCTATCCTGAAAGCATTAGGCTCAACTCCACTTGCCCACTCAACATTTCTACTTAGTTGTATAACAGGCATTTATTTAAACCCTAACATGTTCAAAATTAAATATTTTGCTTTGTATTTTCCATAATGATTGGTTAGATATTTGAAGCACATTGTACCCCTTCCAAATAGCTAAAAAAAAAAAAAAAAAAAAAAAAAGAGAAATGGCATATTTTAAATCTTCTGAAAAGGCATTAAAAATATGAAAATACAAGGAATTATCAGGTTGAAAGTGGAGAAAATATGGAAATTGAAAGAGGTATATAAGCTTGGTAACTTGCAAGATGAAAAAAAAAAAAAATAGCAAGGCCCACAGAAATTTGGGAGTCTAATGGAAAACTCTCCCAGTAACTATCTGGGACTACTCTGAAGATAAGACAAGCCCTCACATGGAATTCCAGCATGAATTTGAATTGCCTGGATTATCTGAGGTAACTTCTCCTCCAGATCTTAGTTTAAATTGTCCTTGGGTTGCTATTACCACCAGAGGCCTGATAAAAGCAATGACTTTTTTTTTTCTTCCTAGAACCAGTTGCTTTATCCTAAGCTTCAAATTATAGCTACCTATGTTTTTTCATCACACATTCAGGATAACCATACACATAAGTAAATAACACCACAAAGGAGAAATACCCCAACAAAGACAAAAGAAACAGACTACAAATAATTTAGGTCATACTTTTAAAAGAAATATTATAAAACAACTTTACTTACAAAAGAGTAGTTTAAAATTATGTATAGGGAAGACTTTATAAATTGACAAAGCAAATTTGAAAATTACTAAAAATGAAAGAAAAAACTGACATTTAAAAATATCAAAATTAGCCCTTAATTATCATCTTTCTCTTAAATCCTCCTCCTCACCCAATCTGCCCCATCTGAATTAATGATAATACTCTCTACCTAGCTGCTTAGAGTGTAAGTCATCCTTGTTTCACCTTTCCCTGTCCCCAACATTCAAACCAAAAGCAATACTGTAGATTATACATCTAGGATTGGTAATAATCTGATAATTTCTTAGCAGCTTTATTGCAATAATCCCAGTCCAAACTTCTATTATCTATTACCTGGACTGCTGCCATACCTTATTAAATAGACTCCCTGATTCTATCATTGTCCTCTAATTTTCTCCATATGGTATACAGAGAGTTCTTTGAAAAGTATAAACCAGATCACATTACCTCCCTTCCTAAAATCTTCCAAAGTCTTCCTATCTCACAAAGGTTCACTAAGCCCTACATGACCTGGCCCCTGATGGAATTTTGGCATACCGTACTCTCAGCTGGCTGCCTTCTGTTCCCTGCATTCACACTTACCCTGGTCTCATAGTCCTTGCACTTGCTGTTGTGTCTGTGTGAATGTATTCTTCCCCCATACGGGGCTCAGCACAAAAGTCATCTCCATACATGTCTTACCTGACTACACTATCTAGCCTCCTCACCTCTCCAAGCCTTCTGTTGGCTGTTTTATTTCTATTATTTCATTCACCCTCAGCTGAGAATATGTTACTCGTTAAATTTACTTGTAAGACCTTATTTGTGTGGTTCAGTGTTATATTTCTAGAACCTAGAATAATGTCCAGTAAATATTAGGAGCTCAAAAATATTTTCTGAATTAAGAAACTTACTCATTTTAGATGGTAATATTGGTATAACTGAAAAATTCATTGTGAGCATTCATTTCTGTGAAAGTTTATCATTGGAAAGTCAAAAGTCCCCCCGATTTCCTTATTAATTAGTTAATATTATTAAATACTGAAAATGAAAATGTACTTTAGACTATGATATCAAGAAAATCTTAAATTTTCACTAAAACTAGTCAAGTAGGGAGAAGCATTTATAGCACATCCAAAAGGCCTTCCTTTTGTGCCAGGATAAAACTAAAATTATGGAAATTCCTAAGTCTTGATTATTGAAAATACAAATGGTATAAGATACATATTTAAAATAAAATTGCTTAATTTGGTTAATAAAGTATCTTCTGGTGAATTTTTTGGGGATGTTATAGAAATTCTAAAATGGCTAATTAAGTGGCCAGTATAGGAGTTCAGCGAAAGAAATTTCTTGGATTGTAATAAAGGTATTGAAATGGGCCAGAATGGAAGATATAACTGCTAGGTAAGCAGAGAGAATGGGAGGGGGCATTTGGTAGAAAAGCAGAAGGAATTTCTACACACACACACACACACACACACACACACACACAAAAGGCATGAAGCTTTCTTATTTGGGAATAGAGTTACTTAAACTATATGGTGACTTGGAGTATGAAGAAGAAACTTGAGCAGTATTTGAAACAGAAGGCAAGACTACCTGAAAACTGTTACTACTTTAAAGGTGAAGGGGATGGGGTTGGAAATGAGGCGCAAGGTACAAAGAAATCATACTAATTGATAATAGCCAGCATTTGTGGGGTATTTACTCTGTCAGACCCAGTTCTAAGTCCCTTTCTGCATACCCACAATCAATTCTTATAACAACCCTGGACCTAGGAACTGCTTATAATTCCCATTTTTAAACTGAGGAAGTAGAAACTTAGAAAGGCTAAAGAACAATTATTTAGTGACAAAAGCAGGATTTCAGCCCTTGTACTAATACTAAAGCTCATTCTGTAACTTAATATATTTTGCTGAATATTCTCTGTAATACTCTTAATTTCACCTAAATCTAGGATGTGAAGGTTCCCCGACAAAACCTTGAAGGTTTTCACAGGTTCCTGCTTAAAATTTGCCATTAGTTTTGTGTGTGCCAACGCTTCTATTTGTAACAGCATTTTGGATCTCCAGGGCCTTAGGTTTCCTTGGCAGGCAGCCATTTCTTTTTACCTTCTCTAGCTTGTGGCTCCAAAAGTTGGCATTTCATTTTCCTTTCTTCTCTCTTTAAACATTTCTTCCATCTGATTAGTCATTTAAAAAGCTTTCTGCAGTGTTTGTTGATTTTCACCTGTTTGTTGCTTTTCCTATGTATAGAGGTTAAAATTCTGTATTGGTGCAAACGTAGTAAGTCTCAACAAGAGAGGAATCCCCAAAACTATTTGAACTAAGCAGATGGCAAAGCATAGCTTGAAAGCTGAATAACTTAAATAGTGTGACTGCTTAAAATAAGGAGAAAATTTCAATGGAATAATCTATGGTCGAAGGGGCTCAACATAAAAAATTAATGTTCAGTTATACTAATTGGTATATAATGGTTTCAATACAAAAATTTCTTTTACTTTGTTAACTACAACTTTAGTCTATAAATGAATTCTATCAAATCTTGGAAGTTAATCTGGATGTTACTGCTAGCAATACATTTTTAAAATAATGTATTTCAAAGTCCTTGGGAATGCAGCCTACTTGTGACTTCTGAATGCATAATGGGATGAACCCTGCCACCTGGACTCACAAACTGAGTTGAGAACAGCAAGGATTGAATAGTAGGCTATTCAGTTTTCTGAAAATACTTAAGAGTGATGAGTAAGTGCTCAATACATATTAATTGAAAAAAAATGCTTAGATCCTTGAAGTGAAAGTAATCAACAATGACCAGAGTAGCTTTATTGGGGCAGGCTTCATTTTAAAAGTACAGTCAATTGCTCATTTTCATGCTAATTGGTATCCTCTTAGATCACCACTTCTTTATAACAAATTCCTGTATACATCATAGTGCATTCTTTCTTTCTCCATAGCTTTGCAAAATGTGACTTTGAAATGAAGTCCTAGCTCCACTTCAACCCTCTTTAACAAAAGTTGCTCTTTATTCATGACATGCATTTTCTTGTGCCGGGAAATAGGGTTAGCAGTTTCCCAGAATCCCATTTTTACTACCCTATTTGTTGTCTGATGAGGACATCAGCAGATCCATAAAGTCATCTGTTCACTTTATTTTTGGCTTCCCACAAACTTTGATGACTTTGGTATCAGAATCAAGGTCTCCTACTTAGAGCATTTCCTATCATTTTTGGAGACTGCAAAAAGAGTAGTGAGGCTACCACTCTCATGTCACAATTCTTTACCTTTTCAACTCTAATACTGTTTTTCTCTACTCTACTTTAGCAACTTGAATATATCTTAGACCTCTACCTCAAAGAGAACATATTCACTTTTGAAATACTAATCATCTCACTTCGAACTCACAATGAAGCCCCTTTCATCTCAGCTTCCTCTCATTTCTGCCCCGTGTCATTTCACCTGCCATTTTGTTAGTATTAATATAAATTGTCCCCTTCTTATTTTTAGATGAATGTTTTAGTGACTTGGAACAAAAGAATAGCTCTCCTCCTGGGAATTCCTATGGAATGTTTGGTTCTCTCTCTTACTTCTCCCAGTTTATATTTTCAGGAAGTGTAGAGAAATTTTCTCTTATATTTCATGGTTCCATATAACAACATTATTTTGAAATACATCCACCCCATTTTGGTTGTCCAATATCTTGAAATTCCTATTCATTCTTTGGTGCACTATTGGCTGATTTCTGTCTCCTCCTACTCCACTGAAACCCTTCTCCCCAAAGTCACAAATGACATAATTAATATGTTCTTTCCTTCTTTCCTACCTTGTCTTACCTCTGGCTCCCTACTGCTATTCTTTGCCCACTTTCCCTCTAAATATCACTGTTCCATACCAGCATGCCCTTGGCTTCCTTTTCTTCTCACTACTACACTCCCTGCTGAGTTTTCACACAAATATTTTCTTGAATTACCATTACAATTTATTTGCTAAAGACTCTCCCATATCTATGTTCTTTCTCTGACTTCTTTCTTGAGCTCCATATACATCTATCCAATTGCCTATTGATAATCTACACTAAATGTTCCAGAGGCAGCTTAAACTCTACTTGTAAAACACAAATTCTTTGTCTACCTACCTTCATCTCCTCCCTATTATAAACTCTTGAGCCTGATTCACTTCCTATATTCCCCATTTTAGAGACTAGTACTATCACCTACTCATTCTCCCAAGCCAAAAAGGGAGAAAATCTAGAAAGCTTCTCTATTTGACATCTAGTCTCCACATACTCTCCTTTCTTCTTCCTACATATTTTCTTTGAATCTCCACTGTCATTGTTTACTTCAAGTTCTCTTTAATTCTTACCTAAATTATTACCCCAGTTTATTAAATTGTCTTATATTCTTGCTAACCTATCCTCCACACTGCTGTCATCTAATTTTGTTACTCTTATGATGAAAATCCTCTAATGCTTTCCCATTGCCTGGATGAAGACCAAGTACATAAAGCCTTTAATGATCTGCACCTTCTCTCTAACTTTCTCTCACATTAATCCACCACCCTGATATTCAGGCCACATCAGCTATTCCTTATCTGTACCTTGTTCTCTTACCTCTTTCACGTTTCTTCCATCTTTCCCTTCTTTACAAGGTTAACTCCTATTAATTGTTCAAAGAGCCACTAAAATTACATCTTTTAGTTAGCCTGCTATTTGTTGTTGTAGCTTTACCTGTGTATCTCCATCAAGATTCTTATAATTGTAACTCCCTTTTTCATGGACTGTTTCTTGAGAATGGTGAACCATGGCCTTCATAAGAACTTAAAACAATGCATGGCAAATAATATGTGCTCAATTAATATTTATTGAATGTATAGGTGAATACAATTATGAAAATCAGGTGAACATTGTATGTGCCATTTATCCTTTTAAATGTCAGCTTTAGAATTATATAGTTCCCTGGGGAACTCTGTGCCTATTACCAGGAACCTAATAAGAACTTGATTGTTTTGTCTTGAACATGCCACATGTCTCCATTTTCTGATCTTCCCACAATATTTAGATCTTAAGAGGAAAAATGTATATGAGGAAACTAGACATCCCCTATGGATTAAAAGAGTCCTTTTTAGAAATTAATATAAAGTGAAATTAATATAAAGTGATATTAAAACTGATTTTTTTAAAAAGCTAGAACCTTAAAAAATTCAAAAGACCCCACGCGCAACGAGTGCACCCGTAAGGAGAGCCGCCCAGCGGTGAAAAGAAAGTGCAGCCTGCCCAGGAATGGCGCCCCCCACATTTCCCGTGCCGCTGACGACAACAGAAGCGGACAAAGAAACAAGACACAGCAAATAGACACAGAGAACAGACAACCAGGGGAGGGGGGGAAATTAAATAAATAAATAAATCTTTAAAAAAAAAATTTTTTTTTAAATTCAAAAGGAAACATTTTACCTACACAGCCAGATTTTTACAGTAGATTATCATACCAGTTCCTTCATTTAAAAAGTCATAATTCTCAAGAAAGACTAACTTATTAATTAGTATAGCTCCTACATAAATTTCCCAGTATTCTAATAATTCCTTTGTTTGAAGCTCTCCTTCCTTCAGTACAGTAATCAGAGCCTGTTAGTAAATGATTTCAGCAAGTACATTTAAATTCTTAAATCTCCTAGATTATGGTCTTCAACACTATTTTCATAGATGAGATCCAAGGGAATCTTAGTGGTTTTTATTTTGGGATGGTGTTTGCCAATGCAGGGTACAGACAACCTTTTTTGCAGAGTGATGTTGACACACATCTGCGCAAATATATTAATGTTCCCATCCCAAATGACTTAGTTGGCAGTAACTAGTTCACTTCTCCTTGTGAATATAGAACCAGTGAAGGAGCACTGAAAAGGGGATAGGCATTTTACAATTTTTTAAGATATGAATTCTAGCACTTACTAAAAAAAAAAAAGATGGCACTGTGTCCAACTTGAGCTAATAATCTAATGTCTGCTTATCCTTTATTATTAAACTTCAAACAGGTTCCTAACTAAATGAGCCAATTATTTTATTGTCATGTATTTTTTTATTCTGTCCTGTTAAATCATGCATTTAGTGTTATATAGGAGTTTTATGCTTATTAAAAATAACCAGTACAATATGAGCTTTTAAAGGAAACCTCACCCAGATTTTTAAAAAGCAAATGAAAACCTTCAAATCTAACTGGTGCCATATGGTATGCTCAGAAACACTTGTAAAGGAAAGTTAAACCTTGAATATATTAATGATTTTTCTACTGAAAGAAAAAAAATGCCTCTTTCCATCTTTAAGTCTAAAAAGACTTCTGAATAGGTAATTATGGAATACTTTTCTGTACAAGAAAAGTGAATTCAGTAACACAAACCTCATATTGGTTTTATTATTATTATGCTGATAAATGGTGCATAGTTTTGAGCAAAATAAAACATTAACACTGCACATTAATGCTACTCCAGAGACAAAGATATCCATAGCTGATTTTCTACCTAATTGTTTTCTTTTTGACTCAAAAATTTCTTTCACCTGACCTTGATATAAAGACACAGGCACAACCAACTAGTTGTGAGATGCACTAAAAGTGATCTAGAGACATGTCTCGATTCCCTTGCCATTTTTTGCCTCCATGAGAAGCCTCTTACTCTTAATTTATATGAATATGCAAAGCATCTACTGAAATGCCATTTTAAGTTTTTTTCCCCTTCCCTAAAAATGCAAATGTAACCACACAGAAAGTGAAGAAAAGCATTGTCAGGTTATAATGGAAAGCACCTGTACTCTGTACTCTTTTCTCCCCATCGGATTGTCACTATTAAGTTGGCTCACCATTAAATAAAAACAAGAAATGTTCTAATTTTCAGCATATTGAAGAGTGAGCTTCATGAATATCATATGTAAATACTGTCTACATAAATATACATATCTTTTTTTTCATATATCAATAAACACATCCCATTTGTTGAAATGGCATTTTCTTTTCATAGAATAAAGCTATAAAAAATATGTGGGATTGGATTTTTCTCCATGTATGCTTTAAGCTGGGAGAGTGGAATAGGATAAAACACTCTACCAAAGAGTCTCAACATTAAATAGCAGCACCTCTCCATTTTACTTTAAGTGGGGTCCACTAAAAATTATACCTCTTTCCATTTTTATCTAGAAACTACATTTCTGCTCATGATATATTTTAAGAATGTGTGTTTTACAAGACTACATGGGTATTTTCCCAGGTCTTTTGGTAACGACTGTTTTCTGAAGGAAGAGAAAATCAACACCTTTAAAACAGCTAAATCTTTGAACATCTCAGGTGCATTTCTAATGATCCCTAGATTGGGAGGTCAATCTTCTTTTGATTGATATTTATTTGGTTAGCAAAATGATTTAAGTTTTCAAGTAGTTGGTTTATATTTTAACCCATTTGTTTTGCAGATATCCAAATGGTTTAGATTCTTAAAGTGATAAACCAGACTGCCATTGAAGAATGGTCTTCAAAATATGTTTAACTTAGATGTAAGCAACAATTGTTGCTTTTCAAGTAGTAGCAAGTCAAATAGGGCTTAGTTAATGTATTTAATTATCCATGTGCCTCCCAGAGAGGTGTTCTGTACTTTTAATGTGCATTGTTTAATGAACCTGGAAATGGAATGGAAATTGACAATCTTGAGAAAGGAAAAGTAAAGTGACAATGAAATTGATACAGTAAAATTCATGAGAACCATAGAAAAACTATGACTGTTTTAGGAAATACTTTTTACAAATTATTTTATTTCTAAAAACCATAATGTGATTTAGTAATCTACATAGAAACTGAAACTTAGATATGTATATAAAAATAAGAACTATTCAATTTTCAGTCACCTGGTAGTTCATAGAGTTTGCTTATGGAATGACAAACGGAGATGCCTAAAGATTAAGTTGACTCTCCTGTTAAAGGTCTAAAATCCCACTATTGGAAATTGGGAATTGAAGTTTAGCTTACATAGAAAACAAACAAACAAACATATCTATATTATATATTATATATAATTATATACATATTATATATATATATATAAAATAAAAGTCTACGAACAATAATTAAAGCCTCTAACTCTCCAGGAGCAAGTTATAGGACTCCACTAGGGGAGAGTCTTCTGGGTAAGAAAACAAAAAGGGTCAAGAGTTCCAGGTTGTTATTCAAATCCCTGCATTTTTAGCAGAATGTTAAACATGCAGCAAGAGTACACTGTGTGGAGAAGAGGCAAGAGCTCATGGGAGAAAAGACTGGTCAGGCCTTGGGTGGTCAGATGAGAATGTTGAGTCCCTGAAGGGGTTTTCCCAGCCTCATAGCACCCTAAGAAACTTATTATTATGAGTGGGTAAAGCAGAAAACTCTGAAGTGGAACCTTTTCATGGTAAGAATGGAGTTAGTGAACTCTTGAAAATAAAAGATCCTATTAGAATTTTCCAGAAAATTTCCAATGACTGAAAGGCACACCCCTCTTGCTCTTACACTAAAAAAAATGGCCAAGGAGAACTTTTAAATAAAAAGGAGACTTTTAAATACAAACACAATTAACCAAGTAAGTGAGAAAAAAGGGAAAACAAAATTGACCAGTGAGATGCTCATTTCAGTGGGATAAAAGCAGTTTAACAGGAGTTTGGTAGTGAATGTATTTGTGATGCTAGAGAATGAATATTCTGCCATTCCCAAATGGAATTCCTAGGGATGAATTCATGCTCTTTGCCTGTACAGGAGACTTTACTTTTTTTTTATAGGCAAATTTATACTGAAAAGTATATATAGAAATAGCACAGCTATTCAACATTCTCCTTGTTTCTGATATTCAGCTTACATGTTAAACTGGAGTGCCTTTTAAAAAAATTTTCACAAGTATATTTAGAGGTAAATTTGAAGTTAGTTTCATTTGCCAAGAGTACAATTTCCTGTCTATTAAAGAAACAGTTCGCTGTCCCTTGGGCACAGAACATTTTGTGTTCTAAGACCCACATAATGGGTCTGATGACTCTGGGAGGTCTCAAAATCATTCATTTTCAAATGATGCTATGTGAAACACGATCACATTAATGGTGTATTTTCTTCTAGTATTTTTTCCAATGGTCTTGTTTTATTTAATTTTGCAACATTCTTTTTCTTCCTTGCTATGAAATCACCAGCATTTCCATGACATCACATACTCTTTGTAATCATGATTTTTAAAGACTAAACCATATCGAATTTTATAGGTTTGTCATGTGCTTTATAATTGGTTATTTAAATTGCTTTCAATTTTACCAAACTAAAATATTTTCTTAAAGTATTTATATGCATATTGCTCTTTTTACTTAGTCAAAATATTTTAAATATAGCCACAGAAATGGAACTAGTCAGTCAAATCCAAATCTTGCATTTGAAAATGTTTAATTACTTTTCAAAATTATATGAGTAATATAGGAAATTCATTTTTAAAAAAATAAGCAGCATAAAAGTATTTAAAGTGAACACGATGGTCTCCTTTCATTCACTGCTTTGAGTTATTCCCTTTCCATGGGTCACATTGATTTTGTGTCATTCCTTCCATTTTCAGTGTTTTTACATGTGCATATGCACATATGAAAAGAAAGATTTTTGTTAACATTAATAGGATTGTATTACATGTATTATATATATATTATAACTTACTCCATTTACTTCACAATATATCCTATGTATATATCTTTGTTAGTATATTTATTTTCAATATTAACGAAAGAATGTAAAGTACCCAAAATTTCCTCATCCAGATATTCCTGTATTAGTGCATTTATTTTTAATTTTATGTTTCATAAATGCTTTCGCTTGGGCCCAAATCTGTTATATCCAGCAACTCCTGTTAGCATTTTAAAAATATATGAGTAAAGAGAATATTTAAAAATTTCAGACAGTTACATTTAAGCAGTCTGTTCTAGTCATCTCCCACCTCCCTAACCTTCCCCTTTCCCCAAAGGTAAGTGTGCTTAAAATGTACTATGATTAACATGGAGTTGAAGAAGGTCAACCACCACACCATGGAGCCTAGAGTGCTTACAACTGAAAGCAGGAGGATTGCATCCAGTATCCATGTGGAATCTAAGCCCCCACTTGACATAGATGTGCAATGGACACAACCAATCCAATGTCCACAGAGAAAATGTGGCATTGGTGTGGGAAAGGTGGCCATGGTGGCTGCTGGGTGCAGGGAATGGGAGGAAGAGATGAGATGTGGAGGCGTTTTCGGGACTTGGAGTTGTCCTGGGTGGTGCTTCACGGGCAACTACGGGACATTGTAGATCCCCCCAGGGCCCACTGGATGGAACGTGGGAGAGTGTGGGCTATGATGTGGACCATTGACTATGGGGTGCAGCGATGCCCAGAGATGTACTTACCAGGTGCAATGGATGTGTCATGATGATGGGAGAGAGTGTTGCTGTGGGGGGAGTGGGGGGTGGGGGTGGTGGGGTTGAATGGGACCTCATATTTTTTCAAAGGAATTTTTTTTTAAATGAATTTAAAAAATTAAAAAAAATGTACTATGATTCTTTCCAATTAAAATATGACTTACATTTTAACTTTTTTTAACATATATTTTTTATTTTTTTTTAAAGATACTTAGATTACACAAAATGTTACACAAAATAAGTGATTCCCATATGCCCTACTCCCCACAACTCCCACCCTTCCCTATTTTAACAACTTCTTTCATGAGTGTGGTACATTCACTGCAATTGATGAACACATTTGGAGCATTGCCACTAAGCATGGATTATAGTTTATATTATAGTTTGCATTCTCTCCCACTCAATTCTGTAGGTTGTGACAGGATATATAATGGCCTGTATCTGTCATTGCAGAGTCATCCAGGACAATTTCAAGTCCTGAAAATGCCCCCATATTATACCTCTTCTTCCTTCTCCCTGTCCCCAGCACCTCCCTTGCCCACTGCCTCCATATCAATGATATAATTTCTTCCATTGCTAGAATCCCAGTAAGTCTGTAGTAGAATATACCAGCAAGTCCACTCCAGTCCATATTTTATTCCCCAAACCTGAGGATTCAGGCATGGTGATGCCCACTCTACCTCCACTTGAGAGGAGGCCTTAATTCCATATGGCTGATTTTAATAACTAATTCCCAGCAATGCATTAATTACGTAATTATTACTCTAAGTGTCAGTATTTATCATACAAAGGAATAAATTATAAATCAAATGAAGATACTGATTATGTGGGCAGCTTATTAGGTTAGGAAGTGTGAGATTTTCTCTCAATTACAACAGATTGGGCTAGCATTCTAGTTATTAATAAGGTATATTTATTATGCAAAGAAGCAAGTAACATGGGTTCCAGGAAAATGACTTGATGAGAACTGTAAGAGGGAGCCAGCCAGTTTATGGAAGGCTGAGGCTTGCCAGAGAGATTAAGCCCTTGCAGGATGCCACTAGTTGTGCCTTCAATTAAATTAGAGGCCATAAAACAGTTTAGGAGTGTGGTTTTCACTAGAGTGAATGGAAAGGACACAGGGCAAAGGGTAATTAGATCCTGACCTGGAAGAGCTCATAAGAGAAGGAAATTCCAGTAAAATAGCTTAACTTTAACCATTTTGTTAGTCTGTATGTGTGTGAAGCAGTATGTGTTCATCAGTAATTGAAGTCTCTTTTTATAAGAATACATGCATAGCAGGTCAAACTCAAATGACCACATGGGTGGGCAGCCACACAGAAGAGTGAAGGTCAGACTGATGAACTTCAGCATGCATGCACCGTCCAAAGGTGTGACTGCTACTGACTCCTGTTATTTGGTTCAATGGCAGCATGTGGGCCTAGCGTTGCTATGTTCATCTGATGTTGTAGGAGACCCAGAAACAGGGATGCTCACATGGTATAAATGTTGGTAATATTTCAATTTTAAAATAATGTGGGCCAATCAACACATGTCTGTGTGACAAACCAATTCCAGGGGCCTCCAGGTTGTGACATCTGGCCAAGATACTTAGGCAGCTACACAATGACAAGTATTTTGAGCTAAATTAGAGTGTGGGGGTGGTGGGAGAGGTGGGGAGATACTTTCAATGACACAGTATTTTGTATTCATTCATTCTTTCATCCAATTAGGATATATTGAGGGAATATTAGTTAGCATGTATGGTCATATTCTGTAGTGAATGTCAAAATCACAGTTACTTAAACAACATAAAATGCTTTTCTGTCTTCTCTAGAGTGCAAGTATAAGCAGTCCCAAGGCTGATAGGGTGGCTTCCATAATGTAACCAATATGGACCTCCATCTTCTGCCATCAAATTATCATATCAATATTCCAGCCAATGGGAAGTAAGAAAGAAGTGTAGGTCATGCTCATTCCGTTTTAGGATAGAATTCAGAAGTTGTCAAATGCAATTGGCCAAAACTTAGTTACATGGCCATACCTAGCCACCAAAGAGATCAGAAAACATAATCATTACTATTGGCAACCATACATCCATCTAAAGCATGAGGGCTCTATTTCTAAAAGAAGAAACACCTGCATTCTCTACCATCATGAACATATATATTAGAAGATGTTATGTTAGGCAGGTTTCTGTAAGAACTATCTTTTTGTAAATGTATATTTTGTATTCATAAGTGGTTAAAATCTAGGAGAACATATTGGGAAAGAATGGTAGTCCAAGAGAGGGAATAAAGTGATCAAAGAATTAAGTATGTGCTTTATGATATTGGAGGTTTGGCTCAGAACTTAATTGGCCTTTTTAGCACAATGAGACTCTCTCTAGGGAGGAAGGCATTGTGGAGAAGATATAACTGGCCTCTGATCCAAGAAACTCACCAAGTCCAAGGAATACAGTCAAGCTGCAAAACTGTGTCTGTGTTCTGTCACGGCAAGCCATTCAGAAGTGCTCTGCCAGTCCAAAAAAATGCTGCTTGCTTGTTCCCCTCCACTACCAATGTGGGTATATACTCAATCACCCAACGCTAGGAACTAAAATGCCTGGTGAAAGAGGACTAGAACTTCATGGTACCCAAACAACTGCAATACCTGGTGCTTTAAAATAGGTAGGGCATTAAAGAACAATTGTGGGAACACATTTCCCATCTTGATAAAATCTCAAAATAAGTGAAGATGTATTATCCTGGCTCATTCATAAAAGAGTACCTTTCCAATAAGCTGACATATCCCTCACTATTTAACTCGGGGATACCCTACCCATCCTCATACCATCCCTTGCTAAACCACCAAGTCTAATTAAAAACTCCAATTCATTGGGCACAGTGACAGAGAAACAAATCCGTTCCCCTTCATATTCTCTTCACATATGCAGATGTTTATTCCCAGCATGTTTCCTCTTAATCCAACTAATAATTCTTAATTTTTGGACCTTGACTTCAAACTTTCAAAATTTATTTTCCTTTGTTTTCTCTGCATTTGCCATCTCACTTTTTTCTCTTCCTTGTATTGCACTCCCACTCCCCATGTTTTCCTCATCTGTTTGCTCATTGTTTGCACTCATCTGCTCATTGTTTTGTTTTTTGTGTGTTTTTTTTTTTTTGCTAATTGTCTTTGTTTTTCTAGGAGGCACTAGAAACCCAACCTGTGGGACCACCCATGTGGGAGGCAGAAGCTCAACTGCTTGAGCTATATCCACTCCCTTCCTTGCATTTTAAAGGTTGGTTTTGCTCAAAACCTGTCATTGAGCTTTCATTTGCCATGCTGCCCTCAAATTTTTCAGGAGCTCTAAGAGGAACTCCTCTTTTGACTTCCGATTTCAAAATCCAATCTCTACCCCAAACACTCATCTAGAATCCCATCTCTCTCCAACCCTACATTCATCTCATAAGAGGAAGAGGGGGCTTCATTGAAAAACGGAGAAGCTAGTCACATCATAATAGTAAGAGGTATCAATGAAACCCTGAATTAGGATGACAGCAGTGGAACCAAAAAGAAAGGAGAGCTATGAGGGACGTTAATTGGAGATAGAATCAACTAACCTGGTGACTGATCAATCTCAATCATGGAGAAAGTGTTAAAGCTGGATAAAGAGTGCTGGAATTATCAATATAGTGGTTGAGGAAATATTGGTTCATTAACAGAAATAAGAATTCAGGATGAAAATTGGGGGTGAGGATGAAGAACTTAGTTCGTGTATGAGGCACTTTTAAATGTGTTGTAAGTACGCCTTTCTATTAATAACGTGTCTCATTACTGTCTCTAAGAATTTGGTACGAAATTTCTACTAATATCAGAAGAGAAATACAATGATGAGATTTTTCTCAGTCACAAATGAACCCTATAAATTTTTTTAGTTCTGTTTTAAATATTTGTGGTGTCAAGTAAAAAATAATTCTGGACTTAAGTACAGAGAGATTTTATTTAAAAGGATTAGTGCAATAAGGGAAGAGAGACTATGATTGCAATAGGGAGAATGCTCTGATCATGATATGGCCAAGCAGAAAAGAGGCTTTTCTCTTATGAGGAGGAGTAGACAAGGGTAGAAATAATAGTGGAGAGAGTGGGAGGAGAAGGAGGTACAAACAGACAGCTGAAAACATTCTAAGGTCAGCTGACTTTCAGGAGGGGCTATAAGGAGGGGTTGTTTCACATTCCAGTGCTCTAGGGTGAGTCAAAGTTCCAGGGCCAAAAGGGAAGGAGAGAATTCTGTCTAAAGTTTGGTCTAGTTAAGATAGGCATTTTTCCCCAGATTTGTCAGGGGAACAAAGAGTTTAGCTAATCATTTATGAGACAAAGGATAGGAATTTGGATGGTCTGTGTCTGACCTTATACTAAATAAAAGGGTCAATAATTAATTTCTGGAAATGAATATTCCTGTGAAAAACTAGAAAATTTTCATTTATACCATTTAAGTAATAGAAAAGCTAAAATCCAAAGACTATATGATTTGTCCATAAATTTACATTGGGCATCAATTTATTAGATGTTGGCTTTCTTGTTTTCCATACTTCTCTTTTGTTGAACCTTTTTGGAGAGCACCACTCTGGCTCTTCACTCTTCAGGTATTTGTATCTTCTATTGTGGTCCCGAATAAGCCATTTAATAATGCCAAGAGGAACATTTTCAATGGAATGTTACTGTGATTTACTAAGTCTGTGAATATAATATTTAGGTGGGGGAAGGGGAGAGTCTGTTGTACATTACACAGAATTTGGCCCATGCACTCAATAAAAGCTCATTATGGAAAGATTATAAACGTATAACAATACATTTTAAGGGAGACGCAATGATCCATAAAATTGGTGTGGCTAATTAGCAGATCAAATCTCTGTAAGAACTGGATGTCTTTAATTTCCTGCAGTTGCTTAATTCTATAGGTATTTTACTATCCACAAATGTTTAGTAAAATTAAATAATAGTATAAATGTTCAGTGGGATTAAGGCAACTGTAAAATGAAACCAAACAAAATGAGTTTATTTTGCTAATAGAATAAAGAGAATCCCAGTGTTAATATAACATTAACAAAATCTAGAGCAAACATCCTCTGAATCCCAGCCTCATTTCACATGTAATTAACCTTTCTCAATCAAGCTAAGCATCCCTCACACCTCCTTCTCAACTGTGCACATCTCCGTATTCTTTCATGAGGATAAAAGCAGGCATCAGTTTACTGGCGACTCTGCCTCACATTGTGCTTCCAGAGCAACATCCTCCCCAGAGTATTTTGAGTATTGATCATTTCCCCTTGGCTCATATATATATTTTACAAATTGTATTTCTTCTTGGGGAATTAGGAGACATTTGATACCAAAGGGATAATCTATTTTAATAATAAAAAATTCTTCATAATTGGTTACAAATGAGGTAGATGTGTGTTATAATTTGGTCCTCCTGGTTTCTTGTAAAAGGCCAGAATTTGGGGGACAGTAATCCACCCTTTGGATAGGATCCCATCTCCTGTCTATAGGAGTGGAAATGTTATCTAGGCTTAGGTCAATCTGCATATTCAAATTCCCTGGCCTTGGTGACTGGTAAGCAGATAGGCTCAAGACCAAAGTTACTCCAATCGGAGTAATTGTAAGGGCAATTTGTGAAAGCTACTGGGAAGAGAATCCTTTTCTTTCTCTTGGGACTGGAACCTGATTGTATGTGAGACTGTGGCTGCTAAAGACCTTCTGTTCTTACACAGGTCCTGGGAATAAAGCCAACACACAGAGATGGCCAACTGGGATCAGGGAGAAATCATATCCTAATGATGTTGTTTGAGCCCCTAGCCAGTTATGCCTAAAGCCAATTTTACCCCTAAGACATTTGACTTACATGAGTCAATAAGTTTTTTCTTTTTGTATCAAGAGGTCACACTGATACCTCAAGCCAGTGGAGTGGAAGTAATAGAGTTAAGAGCAGGACTGAGGAATAATTCAAAAACTTGACTTCTAATTTCAGTTCAGCTACTAACTTCCTGAATTGCCTTTGGCACATAACTTGATGTAAAATTAGAGTTTCTTTCAGTGTTTAGAAGGGTAAATAGCATCTGTGTTGTACTTATTAAATGAGCTATTGTACATAAAAAAAAGACAGATTAATTCTGAATGAATGGTGTTTTTTGACTTTGCTGAGATATTATAAAAGACAGATACCTTTGTATGTTGTTTTACTTCCACTATATTGGATCTTATTCTAGATCCTAGATTCTAAGTTTACATATATCCTGAAGTTTATCTCATTTCAGAAATGTTTAGCTCTACAATTTACAGATTTGTAGGAAGGGTTAGTAGGAAAAAATAAAATTCTGCTCCAAAAATAGGCTCACGTGCTTAAAACTGATATCTATTTTTAACTGTATTGCCCAAATGTTTAGAAACAAAATGAAATGCAGTGAAGTGATTCGCCCTTGGGGAAATCAATGGAAATTGCAGAAAGGATAACAAAAAGGTAGACAGGAAGTTTCCATCACAAAGTCCAGTGATGTCATAATTTAATACACATCTCGACTCTAGGCATAATTACAAATAATAAACTATAAAATTAGCAAACTGATAGCACTGGGGTATATCTGTAAGGATCCGAAAAAGACAAAAACATAAAGCCACAGTCCTGCTAGATTGCAGACCCAGAATTAGGCAAAGGCAGTCAGAGTTTTGCTCCTGTGGCTCAAAGGTAATTAAAAATGCTCCCCACAAGATGAAGGACAAGAGTCAATTTCACTTTTTAAAGCCAGTAGCTGTTGATATATTCTCCTAGGATTCTGTTTTAGCAAGCTGTGTCAAGAGGTATCAGAAAACAAATAGTGTCCCATTACCAGAAATTGAATAAAGCAGTTCACCAGACTGGTGATTGCATATATACTATTTCCTATATTATTAAGAAACAGGATCCCTTAAATATTGTTTATGTCTCTGTACTAGGAAGAGAAGGGGCCTGATGAGAAAACTTCAAAAACCACTAAGAAGGGAAATGTGAACAGAGAATTTAAAGTAAATATGTTGAATTGAGCATGCTCAAAGAGTAAAGTTATAGCTTTCATTTTAATAACTCAAAAATAAATAAAGCAAAAACAGATATGAAAATGAATAAAATAGGAATCTTGGAACTGATATATATATGGTCATTAACTTTTTTTTAACTTTTCACAATACACATTGCAAACTTTACCCTGTCAAAAAATAAGAACATTGGAATATTACACTGAAAAATTTATCTGGATCATAGCACAGAGAGGTAGAATTCAAAATATGAATGACCAGTTTTAAAAGCACATTGAAATCATCCAATTATAGAATTAAATATTCAAATGTTTTAAGAAGAAATATTTGAATCAATAACAGCTAAAAGTTTAGGTTACTCTAGTTTAGTTATACTACAGATCATAAAGATCCAATGGAATGATGATGAAAATTTCAGCAGTAGTGATGTGGGCTATGGGTGGGAGGCTCTTTGTCTCTTCTGAGATAACCTAAGCTGTTTGACTTGTGGGTGTGGAACGGTAAGAGGTTGCAGTCCTGCCCTTAGTGACAATGGCAATGACTCCAGTCCCAGGAAACAGTTTAACAATGCAAGGTCTATAAACTTTAAGTATTTAGGGGAAATGCAAACAAAATATGCTAAAAGCTTATCTAGAATGTCTGGAGTCCATGCTAAAAGCTTACCTAAGATGTGGAAGATATATATGCTAATTCAAGCCTATTGAGAACTGAAACAAAGGGACCATTTGGCCTTTCCTCTTTGTATAAAAGAAATTTGAAAATCTTGTTTGGGGCTTGAGATTGAACCAGAAAGCTCCTGAGTCCAGCCGGCTGTCAATAAAGCATTTTTCCTTCTCAAAATCATTCCTGAGTCCTGGCCTCTCTATACGCAAATAATTTAACCTCTCTCAAATTCTACGACAGTAGTAATAAATGCCAGTAGATAATACAATATGATCTTTAAAGTGCTAAGGGCAAATTACTGTCCATCTGGAATTCAATGTATAACTAAACTGTCTTTAAAAGGAGAAAGAAATAAACATAATTACAGTCATTCAGGGAATTACTCCCTCAGACACATCTTTACTGAAAGAAATATAATTATTTACTTAAGAGTAAATGAAGTGACCCCAAAGGAAAGTGTAGAAATAAAATAAAATAATATAAACAGCCTGTGATAAAAATTATTAGCAAATTTAAAACAAGTAGTTAGCACTTTTGTTTCAACAAAAAAAGGAAAGAAGAAGAAAAATTCTAGGCAATATTGGATATTGACAAGACTGGGTTTTAGTGAGATGTTTCTATGGAAAATTCAAATGTGCTAGGTCCATGTAATGCTTCCCAGGATAGAATAATGAATAAATTTTCACTGTTGCCAAGAAAAATATAATTATGGATACATGTATTCTTAAAATTTATATTTAATAATAAAAAGAATAAAAATTCAATCTACAGTTTCCAGAAAAATAAAAATACAATATAACAAAATTAACCAATCTGACTGAAGGCAGAAATTGAAGAAAAAAGAAAAAGAAAGAAAGAAAAGCCATGGTATGAATAAATTTCAATACCTATAGATTTAAAATAAGTACACATATATCAATAAATTCACATATTAAAAGAGTGAGATTATTTTAAACATCAAGAGAATATGCTAAAGCAAAACTATGCACAGAAAAGTTAAAACAAAGAGATGGAAAAAAGGTATATATTGTAATTACTAGCCAACTAAAACAGATAAAACAATGCCAATATTGACCAAAATAGAATTTAAGGCAAATGGAAAATCAGTAGCAGGAAACAGATACAGAAGATGGATAAAATGGTGATCATCCACCAAGAAAACATAGCAATAATAAATGCCAGTGCCTCTAACAACAAAACCTTGAAACATATAAGACAAAAATTAAACAATTATAAAAGAAACTTTAAAATTGCAATTATAGTAAGAAAATTTAACACTTTTATCAAACAGTTTAAGAAGTAAAAAACAAGGAGGCATGTAGAAAATTTTAACAACTATTTTTAACAACTATTTATACACTCAGACACAGATACTATCTACTCAAATGGAAAATACTAATTTTTCAAGTATACATGAAAAATAGTAAAAAAAATAATAAAAGGAAATATCACAAATTGGGTCAGAGAGGGCCCAACTTATTTCAACAAATTAAGAAAAAATCACTGTTCATGGCCACAATGCAATTTAATTAGAAACAAGCAACACAAAATAGTTTTTAAAAAATATGTGTTTAAATAGACTTTAAAGAAACTCATGGGGATAAAGGTAAAATACAATGGAGGAAAAACATTAGAAGTGAATGGCAGTGGACATGCTTTAAAGCATTTTAAGAAACAAAATTAAATCATGTAAGTGTGCAACTCAATAGTTAGAAATAAACAAGAAAGTAAATCTAAGGAAAGTATGATGACGACATCATTAAAGAAAATTGGAAAAAAATTAGAGAGAAAATAGCTTGAATCAAAATTAAAACTAGTTATTTTTTAAATGAAAAGCCTGTATTAAAGTGATCAATAGGAATTGATAAAAGATGCATATAAACATTAGAAATAAGTGAGATAGCTTATTAGTATAATATATCATCCTAATTGCCTAAAAATTCATCTGAGAGATGGTATGAGTTCTGTGAAGATGACATTGGAGTAGGCAGGGAGGGCTCAACTTTCTCACAAAAAACACAAAGGAAGGGCCAAAAACAATCTGAGGGACAAGCTTTAGGGGTCAGTACACCAGGATAGTGTTAACTCCCAGGATGGTAAGGGACAGAAAGACAATGAACATGAAACAACACATGTGAGTTACCAAACCTCCATGGCAGCTGGGAAGGGCTTCCCTCCCCCAACCCCAAGATATGAAGCAGGAGTAAAACACCTGGCTCACTGCAGCCAACTGAGGAGGAACAGATGTCTACTTCCCTGTCAGCTGTTACAAGGGAAAAATGAGGGAGAGTTAGGGAGCTTCTCTCCAGTGAATTCAGCCAGAAGGGCTGGCTGGTCTGGAAAATGTGCAGAGCAAAACTGCTCTTAGGATTCTCTTAACCCAAACCCCTGGGAGAAAATCTGTGACCCATTAGTGAGTACCTGGTTCTATTTTGATAACATTAACTGGACAATTTAAAGACTTAGAATAAGTTAAACCAAATATCAAAGAAGAGCTGCGGAATAAAAAAATTGGCAAGAGAGAGAAATGGGCCATCAGAGTGAAATCACCAATAAATTTAGATGCCTAGGCATCAGCAAAAAATTACAATGATACTAGGAAACAGGAAGAGATAACCCAGCCAAAGAAACAAACTAAATATCCTTAAGAGGTACAGGATTTAAGACAATTAATCAATTGATAATAAAACAACTCTCCAGAATCAATTCAAAGTATTGAAGGAAAATATGACTAAAGAGATAAAGAATATTAAAAGATATTTATAGGACATAAAGAATTATTTGAAAGGCTACAAAGAAAAGTAACAGAGCTTATGGGAGTGACAGACACAATAGATGAGATTAAAAATACATTAGAAACACATAACAGCTGACTTGAATTACTTGACAATGAGGACAGAATTAGTGATTTAGAAGATTGAACATCTGAACTGGAAAAGAGAGGAAAACAGAGAAGAGAATGGAAGAAATGGAAGAAATGAAAGAGGGTCTCAGGGAACTGAATGACAATGTGAAATGCACAAACATATGCATTATTGGTGTCTCAGAAGGAGAAGAGAATGGAAAAGAGTCAGAAAGATATTTGAGGAAATAATGATCGAAAACATCCTAATCCTTATTAGAGATATAAATATCAATATCCAAGAAGGACAAAGCACCCCAAACAGAATAATTCCAAACAGACTTACCCAGAAACACAAGTATGTGTCAGAATGACAAATATCAGAGATAAAGAGAGGATTTGAAAATAGCAAGAGTTGGAAAGCGGACTTGGCTCAACAGATAGAGCATCCACCTACCACATGGGAGGTCCGTGGTTCAAACCCAGGGTCTCATGACCCGTGTGATGAGCTGGCCCACGTGCAGTGCTGATGTGTGCAAGGAGTGCTGTGCCATGCAAGGGTGTCCCCCATGTAGGGGAGCCCCACATTCAAGGAGTGCACTCTGTAAGGAGAGCTGCCCAGTGTGAAAGAAAGTTCAGGCTGCCCAGGAGTAGCAACCACACACATGGAGAGCTGATGCAGCAAGATGATGCAACAAAAAGAGACACAGAGTCCTGGTGCTGCTGACAAGAATAGAAGAGGACACAGAAAACACACTGCAAATGGACACAGAGAACAGACAACTGGGGGGGGGGGGAAGGGGAGAGAAATAAATAAAAATAAATCTTAAAAAAAAATAGCAAGAGAAAGCAAAGCATCACGATAAGAGAACCTCAATAAGATTAAGTGCCAACTTATCATCAGAAACCATGGAGGAGAGAAGAAAGCAGTATGATGTATTTAAGGTACTGAAGGAGAAAAACTGCCAGCCAAAAATTCTTTAAAACTGCCCTTCAAAAATGGGGGTGAGCTCAAAGTCTTCTCAGACAAACAAAAACTGATGGAATATGTTACCAAAAGGCCATAATTACAATATACTAAAGAGAGTGCCTGAATGGAAAAAACAAGGGCAAGAGACTTGGAGAACAATGTAGAAATGAAGATTATTAGGAAGGATAAATTAAAGCATAAAAAGACAAACAATTGTAAGATATGACAACAGAAAGCCAAAGGATACTATGAATGAAGTAAGTAATGCCTTCACAGTAATAACATTGAATGCTAATGGCTTGAACTCCCCAATCAAAAGACATAGGCTAATAGAATGAATTTAAAAAATGAGACATCTCTATGCTGTCCACAAGAGACACCTCAGACATAAGGACACAATTAGGTTAAAAGTGAAAGGGTTGGAAAAAAATATTCCATGCAAATAGTAACCAACGGAGAGCTGGAGTAGCAATACTTATATTAGGCAAAATAGGTTTTAAATGAAAGCTGTTATAAGGGATGAAGTAGATCATTATATATTAATAAAAGGGAAAAGTCACCAAGAAAAAATAACTATGCTAAATACTTATGCACCTAATTTGGGTGCCCCAAGACACATGAGGTACACACTGGCAAAACTGAAGAGAGAAATAGATGGATATATAATAATAGTGGAGACTTCAATACACTATTCTCAGTATTGGATAGAACACCTGGACAAAGGACAAAGAAACAGAGTGGATGAATACCATGATAAATGAACTAGACCTAACAGACATCTACAAAGTATTGCACCCCAAAAACAGCAGGATATCCATTCTTTTCAAGCACTCGTGGATCTTTCTCCAAGATAGACCATAAGTTGAGTCACAAGACAAGGCTCAATAAATTTAAAAAGATTGAAATTATACAAAACACTTCCTCCAATCTTAACAGAATGCAGTAGAAATCAATGGTGGATAGAAAAAGGGAAAATTCATAAATATATGGAGGTTAAACAAACACAATCTTAAATAATCAGTACATCAAAGAAGAAATTGTAAGAGAATTCAGTAAATATCTTGACACAAATGAAAATGAGAACACCACATATCAAAACCTATGGGACACCACAAAGGCAGTGCTGGGAGGGAAATTTATAGTTCTTAATGCTTACATTAAAAAAGAAGATAGAGCTAACTTGAAGATCTAACTGCTACACCGGACACTGGAGGAACTAGAAAAAGAACAGCAAATTAATCCCAAACCAACCCAAAGGAAAGAAACAGTAAAGATCAGAGCAGAAATAAATGAAATTGAGAACAACAACAAAACAATAGAAAGAATCAACAAAACTAAAAGTTGGTTCTTTGAGAAGATCAACAAAATCAACAAACGCCTAGCTGGACTGACAAAGAAAAAAAGAGAGAAAATTCAAATGAATAAAATCAGAAATGAGTGGGGGTATGTTACCATTGACCCTTCAGAAATAAGAGATCATAAAAGGATACTATAAGCAACTGCAAGCCAAAAAACTAGGCAATATAGATGAGATGGACAAATACCTAGAAACACACAAACCACCTCACTGATACTAGAAGAAAGAGAAGACCTCAACAAACCAGGCACCAGTGAAGAGACTGAAACAATCCTCAAAAACCTCCCAAAGATAGTGCAGAGTCTAGCCAGGGGAGCTCTATTACATTCCCCAATGGAACAGCAACAATCCCCCAAGTGCAATGAACAACCAATAAAGAAGGATGGTCCAACTATGAGTCCTTGATACTGATGACTATGCTCTTGAGCCTGTGTGCCTGAAATATGAAGTAGGCCTAGAGCTGCAGGGTGCCTAAGAGTTACCTCCTGAGAGCCTCCATGTTCTTCAGGTGTGGCCACTCTCTAAGCCAAACTCAGCATGTAAATGCATTACCTTCCTCCCAATGTGGGACATAACTCCTGGGGATGAGCCTCCCTGGAGCCAAGAGATTACTACCAAGCACCAGCTGATGTTGTAACTAGAAAAAGACCTTGAATAAAAGGGTCAACTCAGACCAGAATATCCCATGTAATATCAGGTGTTAAAAATTGCTGTTTGACCTTCAATAAAAGGGGGAAATGGAAAGGACAAATGAGTTTATATGGCTATGAGTCTCCAAAAAAGAGTCCAGACGTCATCAGAGGGATCATGCTTAAACATGCCTCAGCAGGGTCTCAGAGACAGCCAAAGTAGATACAACCCCAGGTACCGGTTCTCCTTAGGGCTGTAGAGACCTTCATGCCTCTTCTGTCACTTTTACTGAACCTGTGGTTGGTGCTGGGTTGGTGTATACTCAGGCAACTTGAATTTCTGGACTGTCCATGTGCCAGCTGGGCCCTGAGCCTCAGCAGACTTGCAATTCCTACCCTCTGGTTTATTGGACTTATTTTGGCCAGCTAACAGGGAGGTGAAGAAGGTCAACCACCATACCAGAGAGCCAAGAGTGCCTACAACTGCAAGTAGGAGAATTGCATCCATCATCCATGTGGAATCTAAGTCCCCTTTTGATATAAAGGTGGAGTGAACATAACCATCCCAGGGTCCACAGGATGGAGGAATAGAGTATGGATTAGAGTAGACTTAACTGATATTATACTGTGGAACTATTGTGATTAGTAATGGAAGAAATTGTAGCATTGATGTACAGAAAGTGGCCATGGTAGCTGCTGAGGGTAGGAAGAGGGAAGAAGAGATATGATGTGGGGGCATTTTTAGGACTTGGAGTTGTCCTGGGTGGTATGGGGACAGGTGCTGGACATTGTATGTCCTGCCATGGCCCACTAGGTGGACTGGGGGAAAGTGTAAACTACAATGTAAACCATTACCCATGTGGTGCAGCAGTGCTCCAAAACATATTCACCAGATGCAATAAATGTGCCATGATGATGAATGAGGTTGTGGATGTGGGAAGAGTAGGGTGAGGGAGGTGGGGGTTATAAGGGGACCTCTTATACTTTTTCGAATGTAACATTTTTTTAAAAATTAAAGAGAGAAAAAAAGAAAAAAAAAAAACCTCCCAAAGATGAAAAGCCCAGGACCAGATGGCTTCACATTGAATTCTACCAGTCATTCAAAGATGATCTAATACCAATCTTACTTAAGCTCTTCCATAAAATTGAATAGGAAAGAACTCTACCAAACACATTCTATGAAGCCATCATCCTAATTCAAAAACCAGATAAAGATACCACAAGAAAAGAGAAAATTACACACTAATGTCACTAATAATATAGATACAAAAATCCTCAACAAAATACAGGGAAACACAACCAAAAAGCACATTAAGAAAATTATACACCACAATCAAGTGGGTTTCATCCCAGGTATGCAAGGGCTGTTCAACACAAGGAAATCAATTAGTGTAATAAGCCAAATTGATAACTTGAAGAAGAAAAATCACTTGGTCCTTTTGATTGATGCAGAAATGGCATTCGACAAAATACAGCACCCTTTCCTCATAAAAACACTCCAAAAGATAGGAATAGAAAGAAGCTTTCTCGACATGGTAAAGTGTATATATGAAAATCCTATAGCTAGTATTGTTCTCAATGCTGAAAGACTGAAAGCTTTCCCACTGAGATCAGGAATATGACAAGGATGCCCACTGCCACCACTGTTATTCAATACTATGCTAGAAGTTCTACCTAGAGCAATTAGGCTAGATAAAGAAATAAAAGACACTCAGTTAGAAAAAGAAGAAGTAAAACTTGCACTATTCGATGATGATATGATCCTATATCTAGAAAATCCTGAAAAATTCACAAGAAAGATACTAGAATTAATAGATGAGTTCAACAAAATGGCAGGATATGAAATTAACAAGCAAAATTCAAAAGGGTTTCTGTACACTACTGATGAGCAATCTGAGGAGAAAATCAGAAAAATTCCATTTATACTAGTCAACAAAATATCAAATATTTAGAAATAAACTTAACTAAAGATGTAAAGGACCTGTATTCAGAATACTACAAAACTTTGCTACAAGAAACCAAAGAAGACTTAAATAAATGGAAGGACATTCCTTGTTCATGGATTGGAAGATTAAATATCATTAAGATGTCAGTTCTACCCAAACTGGTTTATCAATTCAACACAATACCAATAAAAATCCCAACCACCTTTTTTTGCAGCCAATCAGATTTATTTGGAAGGGTAAGGAGCCCAGCATAGCCAAAAATGTCTTTAAAAAGAACAACGGGGGAGCAGATGTGGCTCAACTGGTTGAGAACCTACTTCCCACATGGGAGGTCTTGGGGTTCCGTTCCTGGAGCTTCCTAAAAAACTAAAAACTAAAAAACAAGCAACAAACAAAAAAACAACTCAGGGGAGCCAATGTGGCTCAGTGGTTGAGTGCTGGGTCCCCACATACAAGGTCCCAGGTTCAAACCCCAGCACTGATACCTAAGAAAATAAAAAAGAGGAAGAGCGACTTTGGAGGACTCTCACCTTCTGACTTTAAAGCACATTACTTAGATATATTGGTAAAAAACATCAAGGCACTCACATAAAGACAGACAGATTGACCAATGGAACCAGAACTCAGAAATAGACCCTCACATCTATAGTCAAGTGATTTTTGACAGGGCTGTCAATCCCTCCCAGCTGTGCCAGAACAGTCTACTCAACAAATAATGCTGGGAGAACTGGATAGCCATATCCAAAACAAAAAAAAGAAAACCAGTATCTCATGCCTCATACAAAATTAACTCAAAATGGATCAAAGACCTAAATATTAAAGTGTCAAGTATGAAACTCCTAGAAGAAAATGTGGAAAACATTTTCAAGATCTTGTAGTAGGTGGTAGTTTCTTAAACCGTAAACCCCAAAAGCAAGCAACAAAAGAAAAAATAGATAAATGTGACCTCTTCAAAATTAAACACTTTTGCACCTTAAAGGATGTTGTCAAAAGACAACCAATTCAATAGGAGAAAATGTTTGGCAATCACATATCTAATAAGGGTTTAATATCCAGGGTCTATAAAGGGATCATACAACTCAACAATAAAAAGACCAACTACCCAATTAAAAATATGGCCAAAAGACTATTGAACAAAGAAAAAATACAAATGGCCAAGAAATACATGAAAAAATCTTC
Organism: Dasypus novemcinctus; assembly: GCF_030445035.2. NCBI lineage: Eukaryota > Metazoa > Chordata > Mammalia > Cingulata > Dasypodidae > Dasypus > Dasypus novemcinctus. The sequence continues at coordinate 92,351,681 of NC_080679.1, forward strand.
AACATCACTAGTGATTAGGGAAATGCAAATCAAAACTACAATGCAATATCATTCCATACCTATTAGGCTGGCCACTATTAAAATGTTGGAAAACGACAAATATTGCAAAGGATGTGGTGCGATAGTATGCTTATTCATTGTTGGTGGGAATGTAGAATGGTACAACTACTGTGGAGGACTGTTTGGCAGTTCCTAACAAAGTTGAATATAGACTTGCTTAGTGACCTTACGATAGCATTACTAGGTCTATATCCAGAAGAACTGAGAGCAGTGACGTGAATATACATCTGCACACTGATGTGCATAGTGGCATTATTTACATCACCAAAAGATGGAACAGCCCAGGTGTCCATCAACTGATGAATGGATAAACAAAAGTATGGTGTTTACACACAATGGAATATTATGCAGCGGTAAGAAAAAATATAGTTATGAAGCCTATGACAACATGGATGAACCTGGAGGATATTATGTTGAATGAAGCAAGCCAAACACAAAAGGACAAGTGCTGTATGATCACGCTATTATGAACTAAATATATTATGTAAACTCATGGTGCTAATTATTAGAATATATGTCACCCGAAAATCGAATGAGGGTAAAGAACGGAAATCTGAGAATTAATCTGTACATAACTGGTGAAAAGGTTGTTTGCAAATATTTGGAAATGAATAGAAATGCTGAAAGCACATCATAGTGTTTGTAACTAGCAGAACTATTATGTAGGTATAACAGTGGTTGAAAGGGTAAGACTAAGGTCACGTATATTACTAGAAGAAAAGCTTAAAAATGTAACATAGGACTTTATAACACAGTGAAACCTCATGTAAAATAAGAACACGGGTGATATTGCATATGTAAGACTGTTTTTACTAAATATGAACACAAATATACTACAGAGCAACAGAATAATAGCTATGTACAGCAGCAGAAGCATAGAGAGATTGAGAAGTGATGAGATTTATTTGTTCATTTTTTGTTTATTATTATTATTGGAATAATGAAAATGCTCTAAAAATGATTGAAGTGATGAAAGCACAATTATGTGATTATAGCAAATATCATTGATTATGCACTTTGGATGGATTTATGTTTTATTAATATGTACCAATAAAATTGATTGGTTGAAAAAAATTCATCTGAGAACACTGTTATAAAAAACTCCATGTTAATACACACATTTGAAAATTTGGTAAAATCACAGATTTCTTAAATTAAGAAAAAAAATAGAAAAATTTGGCGGCGGACTTGGCCCATTGGTTAGGGCATCTGTCTATCACATGGGAGGTCCACAGTTCAAACCCTGGGCCTCCTTGACCCGTGTGGAGCTGGCCCATGCAGTGCTGATGTGCACAAGGAGTGCCCCGCCACGCAGGAGTGTCCCCATGTAGGGGAGCCCCACGCTCAAGGAGTGCACCCCATAAGGAGAGCCGCCCAGCATGAAATAAAGTGCAGCCTGCCTAAGAACGGGGCCGTTCACATGGAGAAATGACACAACAAGATGACGCAGCAAAAAGAAACACAGATTCCCGTGCCGCTGACAACAACAGAAGCGGACAAAGAAGATGCAGCAAATAGACACAGAGAACAGACAACCGGGGGGCGGGGGGAGAGAAATAAATAAATAAATCTTTTTTTAAAAATAGAAAAATTTAATAAACTAATAATTATTAAATAACTTGAGTTGAAATTGTGTTAAATATAATGGATTGAACACTTGCTTTTAACCCTGCTTTCTCCAAACTCTCCACTATAATGGCAGTAGAGAGATAATGTAAAAACTGACTGAATCAAGGAAAATAGAAGTAGCAATAATAGTAGAGTAGTGATATCAACAAAATATTAATAGCCAAAAAGTAAATGCACTACTTGTATGAATTTAACAGGGTGTTGAGGAAACCAATTTGTGTCTCTTTTTCATGGAAAATCTCAGGAATTAAAGGTTTCTGACATTGGTATAAATGGGAGAATGTGTGGGTCTGAAAACATGAGGATTGGCTGAAAGGCTGGATAAAATCAATGAGTAATCTAGATTCCCTCCAGCCATTATAGAAGAACTGGAGGTTTTAATATGAAGAAAGCCAGAACCAGAATAATGGAACTGCACACTAAGCTCACCATTGAGGAATGGGATGAGTTGGAGTGGCTATATGGAACAGTGTGGATTACAATGAAAGCCCCTTCTTCCTTACCTTGGCTCCAGAACCCTGGATGATATTCTCCTGATTTCCTATAAAGGAGACAAGTTAAAGAGAAAAGATATTAATATTTGCATTCTACCCCCCAACAGAATTGCTGTATCCCACTCAGTGACTTCCTTGTGAACTATACCATGAGATTTCAGAGTTGTTAACGACCTATTTAATAGTTTCCTCTTGAATTTGAACCAATCTCCAAAGATGCACAGGCATTTGAAGAAAACCTCAAAAATGCAAAAGAAGCCAAGCCAAACAAACAGCAAAGCAACTCAGGGGAAACAAGGAGTAGAAAAAAATATTTAACTACAGTGATAGAGCCTCTGTTTATTAGTTGTAGTAAGATAAAAGAATCCATGAAATAATAGGATATTATATGAAAGAAGCATTCAGAGAACAACACCAAAAAAACCTTGCAAATTAAAAAACACAATATATAATTTTACAAAATAAATAGAAAATTTTGAACATAGAATGGACAAAATCTCCTAGAAACTAGACTAAAATGACAAATTTGAAATATGAGAGAAAATTATATGATTGTTTCAGAAAGTTCAATATCTGAATAGCAGGAGTTCTAGAACTCAGTCACAGTTATCAGATAAATAATAAAAATAAAATTTTCCAGAACTGAAGGCCATGAATTTCAATGTTGAAAGGTCCACTGAGGGCTTAGCATGATGAAAGAATAAAAAAAAAAAACAATCTTGACATTGGAATTGCAATAACAGATGCAGGCCATTATATGTTTTGTCAAATTTATAAAATTGTATGCTGAAAAGTGTAAATCATAATGTAAACTATAGACAATGGTTAGTATCAATGCTTCAATATTTGTTCATCAATTGTAACAAGTGTACTACACTAATGAAACATGTTATTAATAGGGGAAAATATAAGAGGAGGAGGAGATGGGGTATATTGGACTTCCCTATATTTTTTATGTAAATTTTATATTATCTAAAACTTCCTTATAAATAAATTTTTAAAAAAAGACCATCTCAAGGCATATCATCATGACATTTCAGAATGCTAGTAGTCAACCAAGGATGCCAGAACTTTCCAAAGGAGATAAACAGGTCACTTAAGAAATCAAGAATCAAAATGATACTATAGCTTTTTTTTCCCTCCCTGGCTGGCTGAAGAATTCCTGCCATCATGAATACACTGTAACTATTTGGACCAGGAAGTTTTTGACCAGCAGACTATTTCAGCGGAAACAAATGGTAATTGATGTCCTTCATCCTCGGAAAGCAACATAACCTAAGACAGAAATTCGGGAAAAACTAGCCAAAGTTTTTCCACACCTGATGTCATCTTGGTATTTGGATTCAGAACCCATTTTGGTAGTGGCAAGACAATTGGCTTTGGCATGAATTACAATTCCTTGGATTATGCAAAGAAAAATGAACCTAAACACAGACTTTCAAGGCATGGCCTGTATGAACAGAAAAAGACCTCAATCAAGCAGGGGGACTGCAAAGGCCAGGGTTGGTACTGGCAAAAAGTGCTGGAGAAGGAGTAAATGTTCTTCAGTGATGCAACTGGCGATGGTACAGATTTTTCACCAAAGGATTAATAAGACTGTAAAAACTTTGAGAAAAAGAAAAAAAAGCTACCAGATATTCAGGAAGACTAAAGAGACAGATTTCAAAATTCTTACAAAAAATAATTCCTTGCATTCTAATCCTAGTCACACTGCCAATTATTTTGGGGAAATAACTAAAATAAATATAATTTTAGTTATTCAGGTTCTCAAAAATTTACCTGCCATGTACCCTTTCTAAGGAAAATATTAATATTTAAGGATGTGTCCCATTAAAATGAGGGACTAGATGACAAGGAAGACAATCAGTCCTAGGCCTCAGAAAAAAGTTGACCCACTCTGAGAGGTATGAAAGGGAATGGAAGCTCCTAAGAAGACAGGTGGGCAGCAGACTAGAACACAGCCAGTCCAGAAGGAGCCGGAGAACTCCAGGCATGCCTCTAAGAAAAGCAAGTTTTATCACTCATTGAGTCTGTCTGCTGATTGTCTGAGGGTGAATTAGTGAAAAGTACATTGAAAAACATGAAAGTCGGCAAACAAACAAAAACACCTAAGACATTATTAACTCCAAGGGATGGAAATGTTGCACCTGTTAAGTGATTCATAGTTCATTATTTGACTTAGCTGTGAATATTATTTACGTAGAGAGAATAATGTAAACATGGAAATTCTTGATTAAACCAAAATAATGTTATATCTATATTGTATATATGTTGAGTATATTGGGGTGGCGATAGTAGACGGGAGCTGCAGGAAGTAGGCAGCAAGGAAGACGGGTGAAGAATCAAAGAGGACAGCAGGAGCATGGGGCAGTCCGCGAATTCTGTGTCAAGCTGGCGCTGAGCCCGCCGAGGAGAGCACCATGAGCAAAGCTCACCTGCTGGAGTGGAAAAAGTTTATGGACAAGAAGAAGCTATCACTAAAATTAAATGGTGGCAGGCATGTCCCAGGAATATTATGGGGATTTGATCCCTTTGTGAGTCTTGTGACAGATGAGTACGTGGAGGTGGCGAATGAGCCACAGAACAATATTGGAATGATGGTAATAAGAGGAAATAGTATCATGTTTGAAGCCCTGGAACGAGTATAAATAATGACTTGTTCAGCAGAGAAAGCAATTTTTTCCACATGTCCTCTCCCCAAAGGGCCTGTTTTACTGTGATGTAATAATTGGGTTGTATATATTCTTCATATTAAACTTATTTTAAATAAGTTTGTAACAGTCAAAAAATAAAAATAAATAAAAAGAAGAATCAAAGAGGCCCAAATCTTCCTCTGACATAGTGGGAAAACAGTCGTTCTATTATTCACCTCAGGTACAGCAGTTCATCCCCGTGGAATCCATTTTGTAGTTTTAGCCTCACTCACAGAACCAGTCTTATTGTGAGGGCCCTAGAGACCTACCACCAGCTACCTGGCACCTCTCCTCAGAGATCTGAGTTCAGCCACATAGGACCCTTCTGCCAAACTTCTGAGAATCTCAATCTCTTCTCTTTGTTCCAATAGCCCTAGCAGTGGTAGTTGCATCTTATAGTCACTACCTCCCTGATATATTAGCTTCCCTTTTTGCCTTTTCAGTTACCTACTTAACAATTCTTTATATCTGGTTAGCAATTTTCATATTAAATTCTATCTGGTGAAACAACTGGTGGTTTCTCTTTCCTGAGTAGGCCTTGACATACAATACCTAAAACTAAAAATAATAATGAAAAAAGAGCAGTACCTATTTGTTCAATGGAAGTAATAGAATTTAAAGTTGCTGAGAGGCGTAGGTGGTTGCTGCTGGAGGTGTTTGTTTTGTTGTTTTGTTTGGTTTGTGTTGGAGAAGAACACTTTTGTAAAAAGAAATCTCACATGAAAACTATGTTTTGATGATAAAAGTGGAATTACTCTGGTCAGCATATCCTTGAAAACTTCTAGAAAAAAGCCAGAAAACAAGATTTTATAAGATGGGTTATGAAATATGAAATGCCAGTTTCAAAGTTATTTTTTCTTTTCCACAGTATGGGATCTGAGGTGTATGATTTGCTAAACATTAATTTGTCTATTGTCTGGTGAGTATATTGGCGTTCCCAAATAATTATGACAATATTGAAGAAGGATGACATATCCCATTCATATTTTAATGGCACAATAAAATGAGAATTCAAAGAGGGCATGTATCAGAGAAGAGGTGGCCCTTAAAGTGCATAAGAGGATAGGAAAGGAATTTTTTTTGAAAGATTATTTCTTTCTTTCTTTCCCCTTCCCCCACCCCCCACCTCAGTTGTCTGTTCTCTGTGTCTGTTTGCTGTGTCTTCTTTGTCCGCTTCTGTTGTTGTCAGCGGCACGGGAATCTGTGTTTCTTTTTGTTGCGTCATCTTGTTGTGTCATTTCTCCATGTGGGTGGCACCATTCCTGGGCAGGCTGCACTTTCTTTTGTGCTGGGCAGCTCTCCTTACGGGGCGCATTCCTTGCGCGTGGGGCTCCCCTACGCGGGGACACCCCTGTGTGGCAGGGAACTCCTTGCGCACATCAGCACTGCGCGTGGGCTAGCTCCACACAGATCAAGGAGGCCTGGGGCTTGAACCGTGGACCTCCCATGTGGTAGATGGATGCCGTAACCACTGGGCCAAGTCCGCTTCCCAGAAAAGGAATTAAAGCATAGTTGCTCAGGAATAGGCTGACAAAACTGGGATCTTAAACACCCAGATATTCAGGTCATAAGTCCACTGGTTTTCAACAACTGAAATTTGTTAGAAAAATTGTTTGTAGGTCTCATTCCAACATTGGTGTCTTGTTGCCTGAGGTTTGTTTAGACTTAGAGTAATTGCGTCTAGTATCTCAATGTTTGTCTTAGCTTTCTTCTATCCCACTGATCCATTGATTCTGCCCCATGGGCTGACTTCAGTTTTCACTGAAGAGCATGCTGAGATAAGGGCTTTGTTTCCTCAACTCTACCAATAGAGGGGAGTTGTCCTGGAAAATCAGATTTCTAGGTACTTCAAGTTTCCTGTGGCAATGGTTAATTATCCAAAGGGACCTTTTATATTTCTAGGAGAATTACCTCCAAGTCTTGGAGTCCCTGCAATGCTCTTGTGAATCAGCCTTGAAAACAAGCTTTGTCAAACAGCAGGGTCTGTCGGAATGTAGGTCGAAAATAGAAAACCTTTCAAAAGATTAGCAGCAACCGGTCAAAGACAAGACAGTATCAAAATTATTCGCAATCACTTTCCTTCCCCTTAAAACTCTTTAAAAATACCATTGTTGTTGAAATTGACTACATTTTAACATTTTGCCATGGCTATGGAAAATATACCTCTTTCATTCATCCACATTTTCCAACCACTAGAGAAGGAAATCTAAATAAAAAATTGATAAGCCCTACATTTCCTAATTTTTAAGAGACACAAGAAGAATCTGGAGTTGAATATAGAAAATCACCTGCTTTTTACATATTAGAAGCAATTTGATAGTCATAGGCTTCTTTTAAAGTAATCTACATATCAGTTTCAATGAAGTTTTAGTATATAATACATCAAATCAGGCAAAAACTCTTTGCAAGAATGGTTTGCATGATTCAGTAATCATATCTGGCTTGAGAAAGTGTCCCATATTAATTTTCATTGTTCTCCTGCACATGGATTTTTTAAAGAAATAGGGAAGTAAAGGAGTTTTGAATAACTGAATCCATTTATGTTTTCACCTCCTAAATATACTCATCTTAAACTTTTCAGTTTACCTCAAGAATGGGATTGAGTTATTTTATTTCTAAGTGATACCTAGCATTTTTATTTCGTCTATTAAGACACCTACCTCAGAAAAATGCAAAATTCAGTATCTATGCTATTAGGGTCTAGATATTTTCTCAGGAGTTAGAAACTGCTTTCAGTAGTCCTATGCTGGAATGATTAACCTCTGACTATGGAAGCTCAGACTCAGAGGGCTCAGCCTCAGTGTGCTAGAGGAGAGCCTCGAGCTCCTTTCCCAAGGCAGTCATTTTCTTTGTACCACCTCAAGGTGCCATCTTTAGTTAGGAACACAGAGGTTTAAATGCATACAGTACAGTTCATTTTGCCTGATGGTAGGAAGTAGTGAATTATAGATAGAAGATGGCACTTAGCTCAGAGTTCATATAGCCTCTTTGGAGGAGGTTTCCAAGAATAGAAAAAACAAAACAAAAAATGGAAAGGTACAACTGACAAATAGGGAAGGTTTGACTACTTTAACGGGAAATTGTAATAGCTTGTTTGGGGGAAGGAATAGAAATTCCCTGTTTTTTCCTCATGGAAACTCCCTTTATTGGATAATCTAAGGACACTTGTATGCATGTTATAATATACTCTTGTTAAAGAGTGAAATTTGTTTAGAAAAAAAATACTAAAAAATGTCCAGTCTTTTTGTTAAACATATATATAGTAAGCTAGTTTGTAAATAGGCACAAATTTTCTGGAAAGTTCTTGTATCCAGAATGTATATAATTTCAGATCCTCTTACTCTGAATTTCCACTACCAGGAACTTGTCCAAAGGGGAAAAATAAGAAATGTGGCCAAAAATAATTGCATAATGGTATATATTGAAATATTATTTATGATACTGAAGAACTGGAAACAACCCAAATGTCAACTTTATGGAAATATATTTTGGTACATGCATAGTATGGAATAATATGTAACAATGAAAACTTACATCTGAGAATCCTTTAGGGTTTAGGATAATGTTTATAATATAATATTAAGCAAAAAAAAAAAGCAAAATAAGGAATATGCACAAAGCGTGATCTCAATTTTCATATTGTTTCTATTTTCCAACTTTAAAAATATACATCTACTACTTTTATAATTAGAATATAAACAATGCTATCTAATAATGAAAGCTTTGAATGTTTTCAACTTCTTTTAGACTTATCTACTTAACAACTTTTGCTTTCATAGATAGATTTTCAAAATATGTCTGCTTGTTGATTCATTTACCTAAATATTATTTTTCCCAGATTAGTTCAGCATTTATATGGCACACCAATTAAATTGTTGGCAGTAAGAGGCAACAGGATAAAGATATATATTTTTTAAGTTATGCATATTTTTTTAAAATTTAAATTTAGGTCTGGTTTTTGAGAACCAGTGGCAATCCAACTATGTCTTACTGTGATTCAATTTTTTAAAAAATTTATGGTAGGTTTGGTTTAACAATTTTTCTGTTGTACATGAGTGGTTCCCTCTTCCTCATTCTTGTACCTATTGCTCCAGGAGCAATTTTTTTTTTTCAAAGATGTATTTATTTATTTCTTCCCCTCCCTCCATTGTCTGTTCTCTGTGTCCATTCACCGTGGGTTCTTCTGTGTCTGCTTGTATTCTCCTTGGGTGGCTCCAGGAACCAGTCCTGGGACCTTCCAGAGAGGGAGAAAGGTGATCATTCTCTTGCACTACCTCAGCTCCTTGGTCTGCTGCATCTCTGATTGTCTCTCCTCTGTGTCTCTATTTGTTGCGTCATCTTGCTGCACCAGCTCTCCCCATGGGCCAGCAATTCTGAACGGGGCAGCACTCCATGCAGGCCAGCACACCGTGTGGGCCAGATCGCCACATGGGCCAGCTTGTCTTTACCAGGAGGCCCTGGGTTTTGAACCCTGGACCTCCTATATGGTAGATGGGAACCCAATTGGTTAAGCCACATCTGCTTCCCTCCAAAAGCAAATTAAAAAAAAGAAATAAACACAAGATTTCATATCTTCTAGATTGAAGATTTTAATCTAGAGGCTTAAAAATTGTCTAAATTTTTCTTTTGTCAAGAGAATTTATTTTTTAAATTTATTTTACCATTTAGAGTGCACATATGCTTTACACTCTGCAGTGTTTGTATACTATACATGGCTGTAATTATCAATCACTTGAAAATCTTTTTAGGTAAGTGCATGGGTTTGCAATGAGGAGAAATAGTGGTTTTTACATATCAGTTATCCAATATCAATGTCTCACCCTTCATAAGTATAGGAATATAAATACAGTTCAAGGTAATATTAACATTAAGATCCAATACCACTAAGCTCTGACTTATTCAGTTGCATTCTCCTTATTCATGAAAAGTCTCCTCCAGCTATTTCCAGGAGGACCCAAGGATAGTAGTTACTCACATGAGCTCAGGAAAAATGCCCTGTTACGTTACTCTGCCCTGGCCTCTCAAGTCCTATCACCACTTTCCTCTTAAGAATGCTAGAGAGGCAGTTTTGAAATATGTGTAACAGACTTAAAGAAGGAGCTGAAGAAAGGAAGAATAAATAAATTATTTCTTCATTACCCTCAAAATTTAAATACCAGTATCAGTTTTATTATTATAAGAGTAAAAAGATCTTGGTATAAAATTATCTGAAAATATGGCAAAGAAAATAAAGCATTTCCTTTATCCCCATCACATTTTCTATCCTTTTAGTCATTGTTTAAATATATGCACTGATTTTATCTTAATGTTTGCCTTTTGAAAAGTATAAATCTAAAAATCATCTTTGCCTTTCAAAAATTATATATCTCTGTCATTAGTCTAATGACCATAGAATATTCTACCCAAGGATGACCACTATTTATTTCATGATATCTTGTAATAAAAAAAAATTTCAATTTTGCCTTTGTGCTTTGATTGTGTGTGTGTGTGTGTTTATGCATGTGCATGTATGAAGTCTCTGTGACAGGTACCTGGCAAGTGTTTTTTGACAGGACTCTTCTGTGGTGGAGAAATAGCTTTGCTTCTTTGACTCAATCATCGTTTTATTTTAACTGCCCAACTGATTCTCCAGCATCCCTGCCACTATGGCCTTTGACTTTACCACTGGCCCACAGTCTGGTGGAACAATCCCTGCCCTGGTTCCTGGTCCAATTTTTCCAGGAAGCTATTTGAAATACTCTTGGACTAGACCTCCATATCCAATCCTTCTCTGTGTTTGCAGTGACTTCTAATTTCTGTCCAGAATCTTAGGATTCATCATCACCATGGCTCTGATATAATGTTTCATTCATTGGTTTTGTTTTGCTTTTGTTTTTCTCTTGTAACCAGGAGCAGACTAGTTTATAACTGTAAACAGACAAAAATTCAAGAAGTTATAATTGTTTAGATTTTGAGATCCTAGAAAGGGGAAAGGAAATTAAATATTGTACCAATATGAATTTTACAAAACCAAGGGATCAGTAGTATATTTGATTGTGAAAGGAAAATATAAAGACAATCATTTTTATTAAGTGGAAAAAGGTGATTCAGTTTCTAATACATTCAAGTATATATAAGCATATCCCATTTGAAATATTCTAGAATAGTAATCCTCAAAGGCTTGACCTAATATTGGCATTGGACTTCAGAAAATGCAAATATGGGATGAGGATTTAAAATCTCTATATATAATTTTAAAAATCATCCAGGAATTCTGATGTGTGCTCAAGCTTAGAAACTACTGCTCCAGTTTATCTGAAAGTGTAGGTTTGAAAAGAATGCAAGAAATTTGACTATGCATATATGTACCTTAGTTTGCCAGGCTGCTGTGACAAATACTAGACAACAGGTTGGCTTAAACAAAAACTATTTATTGGCTCACGGTTTCAGAGACTAGAAATCCAAAATCAAGGCTTTGGCAAGACAATGTTTTCTCCCAGTTTCTGTTAGTTCTGGTGCTGGCTTGTTGCAATCCTTGGGTTCCTTAGTTTGCATCTCTGCCTCCCATCACATGGCCATCTCACCCTCCTGGTGTCTGCTTTTCTGGTTTCTACCTACTTCTCCCCCCTGTGGCTTTCTTTGACTCCTTGCTTCTAGTTTTTTCTCTTCATAAGGCCTCCAGTTATATGGTTTAAGACTTTCCTGATTTAATTGCCCACAACTTTAACTAAAAATAACATCTTTAAAGGTCCTATTTATACATGAGTTCATACCCACAGGGACACTGATTAAGACTAAAAACAGGGAAGCAGATGTGGCTAAAGTAATAAGGCCCCTGGCCTACCATATGGGAGAACCTGAGTTTGATACCTGGGGTCTCCTGATGAAAAAGAAGAAGAGAAAGCCTTCCCATGCAGTGAGCCAGTGCCCGTGTGGCAAGCTGAGTGCCTACGTGTTGAGCCAAGTGTCCATGCACTGAGCTGAGTGCCCATGCGGCAAACTGAGTGCACATGTGGATGCCCGCATGGCGAACTGAGTGCCTGCATGGCAAATTAAATGCCCTCGTGGTGAGCCGAGTGCCCACGCAGCAAACCAATTGCCTACGTAGGTGCCCTCATGGTGAGCCAGTGCCCACGCAGTGAGCCAAGTGTCTGCACAGCAAGCCAAGTGCTTGTGTGGTGAGTCAGTGCCCATGCAAGTGAATCACACAGCAAAATGATGAAGCAACAAAAGAGAGATGAAGTGGAGAGTCAAGGCAAAGCACCCCAGAGACCAGGAACCGAGGTGGCACAATTGACAGGGAACCTCTCCACATCACGGGTCCCCAGTATTGAATCTCAGTGAATCCTAGAGAAGAAAGATGAGAAGAGAAGACAAAAAGAGAAATAGATACAGAAGACCACACAGTGAATGTACACAGACAGCAAAAACAGCAGGGAGGGGGCTGGGGAGGGGGAATGAAGGGGGAGGGGAAGGGGAGGGGAGAAAAAGAAATAAAGATTGCATTGCAATCTATTAAAAATAAATAGATAAAAGCTTAAAAAAATAAATTTAAAAAGACTGAGAACATGACTTTGCTGGAGTACATAATTCAACCAACTTCAGTAAGAGTTCCTTTAAGTCTGGGAGGTCCCAGTGTAATGCATATATAGCATTAAAAAATACAAAAACTGTAATACCATACCAAAATACCATAAGCTTCCAAATGAGTATTATTATTTTCATTATTTTTGGTTCAAATCTAAAATTTATTTATTATATTTCCCAAGGAATGAAAACCTTCATCCCCAATGAATAGATTCTATTTCCTTTAAAGCAAATTGAATTGTTCTGAAATTATTTTTACCAGCGTGACTGAGTAGGTCTTTGAGAATCTCTTTCTAGGTCTCTGTCATTTGAAAAATGAACGTGAAAACTAACTCTTCCTGAAGTTATAAGGACCAGAGTTCAAATATCAGAGTGAAGCTAATTACCCTTAAATTGATCAAGATGCTTAGGATCAGAAACACATTTCAAAATAACAGTCTCTTATTCCTGGCACATATGTCCACAGTCCTGACACAAACAGGAGATAAGCCTTTTTAGTACATGCAAAAAAGCTCAAGTATTAAGTCAAAATTTTATGTAATAAAGTGAGATTGGTATTTAAATACATGACAACTCCAAGTGAATAAAAAGGAGCAGACCAAAAGACTGCTCTTTCAATAATGGACTTCAGATAATTCAACTCATTGCAGCACTATTCACATGTTTCAGTGGCTTTTACAATAATTTGAAGAGTATGTAACATTAAACCAGACTGGTTTCAAACATAATAGATATATAAATAAATGTAAGCTCTGCTTTCATTTCAATTACGTGAATATGGGGAAGTTCTTAAGTAATCTAAAATTCAAGTCATAAAATATTTCTTTTATATACTACCTCTTTTTTAAAAACCTCAATTTTCTTTTCCTCCTCACATAAAGACACCTAGTTGAATTAATTTTGTTCAAAGATTGGCTAGGTAACAGTGACATGTTATGGTTTTAGGACTTTCTTCCTTGCCACAGTCAAAGCCCATAGTTACTTTCAGCTTCTTAGAGGTGGTGAAATTACCCAAAAGGACCTCAAATCTGCTTTGCCCAATTTAAGAATATCAGTTGATTTATTTCTTCAAAGATTAAATCTTGAAACTAATTTTTAAAAGAACATGTACTTCATTCTACCTGGGTATTGAAGATTAGGTGTTGTGAGTAGCACAAATAGGCAGAAAGAGAGAAAAGCAAGGTTACTAAAGATTCAGGAAGAACCTCTCAACAAGCTTGTTTTCTGTGTTCCATATTCATGGTGGGATCTCTTGATGAGTGAGAAGCATGGTTTTTGATGTTACACCCTTATCATTACCCAATAAGTTCATTGTAACAGAAAAATAGTTTCCTTGATGTGAAGTCTCACGAGAATGTGTAGGTAAAACTACTTTAGGAAAATCTGCTCCACCCTAATCATATCTTTTTTTCTCTCCTGTAACATTGAAATCTCCTGTGGGATTCAGTTCTGATTTCTGAGGATGGCTGCTGATAAACTGTGACTATCAAACTCCTGGAGAAATATATTTAGGGAAGCAACAGATGTGACTCAAGTGATGGGGCCTCTGCCTACCATATGGGAGGACCTAGGTTCGATCCCTGGGGTCTCCTGGTGAAAGAGAAGAAAAGAAAGCATGCCTGCACGGTGAGCCAAGTGCCCATGCAGTGAGCCGAGTGCCCATATGGGTGCCTGGGTGGTGAGCCAAGTGCCCATGTGGTGAGCTGAGTGCCCACGCAAGTGCCCACATGGAGAGCCTACTGCCCATGTGGTAAGCCCAGTGCCCGCATGGTGAGCCAGGTGCCTGCATGAGTGCCTCTGTGGTGAGCCAGTGCCTGCACAGCAAGCCAGAGCCCACGCAGTTAGCTGAGTGCCATTCGAGTGCCTGCATGGTGAGCCAGTTCCTGCATGGTGAGCCAGTGCTTGCATGGCAAATCCAATGTCCGTACAGCAAACCAAGTGCCCATGCAGTGAGCCAGTGCCCATGCAAGTGAGTCATGCAACAAGATGATGACACAACAAAAGTGAGATGAAGGGTAGAGTCAAGGTGAAACACAGCAGAGACCAGGAACTGAGGTGGCAGAACTGACAGGGAACCTCTCTCCACATGGGAGATTCCCAGGATTGAATCCTAAGAGGAGAAAGACGAGAAAAGAAGACAAAAAGAGAAATAGATACAGAAGATCACACAGCAAATGGACACAGACAACAAAAACAGAAGGGCGGGGAGAGGGGGAGGGAAAAAAAAGAAATTTATTTAACATCTTGTCTAATAATTTGTATTCTAAACCAGCTCTCTCCTTTGGGGGCCAGAGGTTTTATGCTCCCTGCTTCCTTACTCTTTCCCTTACACTTTACTTCCTTGTTGATACCAGTTCTGGTAAGTGGACTTGAAACTAATTTTCAAAATCCACCATAACAAGAAAAATACCAGCAATTGTGTCATGTTACAGAGAAGGAATGCATCATTGAACAGGAGGAGACATTGACAGAGCACATAGGCAGTGAGTGCACTGCCTTGAAAATGGGTTGTGAAGTGTGGAGGCAGGGCCAGCCAAGGCCAGCGAGTGGGTGGCCACATGTAAGTAGGGGTGGAGGAGGGAAGCTGGTGTTAGAATCTGAGACCATCTACCTCTGGGCTAACAGGGGTAAAGGAGTCTATTAATCAGGGGTCTCCAAAGAAACAGAATTAACATGCTCTAATATGCCAAAAACCTTACCTGCAACTCTTCCTTGGCACTTCCTTGAAGCCACAAATCTCACAATTGGAGGTCCTACATTAATTCCTAAAGCTCTTCTGGAATTTAGGAAAAAATAACTACAGACTTTGTAAATATCTGTAGTTAGATACTTTTTTAAAGGATTAATTGAAATAGATTTTGTTCCTGATACTTCCTTTTGTACTTAGCAATTTCTCCACCCCATCAACTAACCTGTTCTATCCTCATTGGCTCAGAAAAGGATTAGAGGCAAAAAAATAGTCTTTGCCATTGAGTTTCTAAAGTTTAGATCCTTCAGAAAATGGAAAGAATGTTGAAAAAGACATTTTATTTGGAGGAATATGATGATCTATGGGAGACCTGAGACTAAAATTAGTTCTACAGATTGGGAGGGGAGGAGTTAGATTACAGAGGCCAGGAGACCTTAGATAATGGCCAGGGTCCTTGAAAATGGACCTGTCTTCATCCAAGCGGCATTTCTTGTTGGGGCTAAGAGAGGAAACAAGAGAAAGACCAGAAATGCTTGGAGATCTGAGAGCAAATGAAAGTATGCATTGCTCCTCCAGTAGACTCTAGGAAGGTAGCAAAATTCCTGCTTAAGAATGGTCATGGGGGAAAGAAAGTTCCACAGTTTCCCTTGTCCAAATATGCATGAAGTTTATGGAAGTACTCTACATACTAGAATAGAACTGAAGTAGGAGGGTCACTGGGCCTGAGGGAAACAATGGATAAAGAGTAGCAATGACCTTCACAAACTGAGAAATAGGTAGCCACTTCTGTGGATGCCGGTATAGTTGGAGGACACTCTCTTAACTCCCTAAAGACTTGTCACTATGTAAGCTCCTGAAAACTTGTCTATAAAACCAGGGGACATGGGAGCTCAAAATAGATATTAATTTGTTAAAGAAATATATAGAAAATTATATTTTTTATACATTAGAATTTGTGGATTAAGTTTCATACCTGAAAAAATTAATTATCATTAACCTGGGTTTAGCCCTTTTTAGTTTAGAACTCTTTCTTTTCCATTAGGTCTTCTGATACTTACATCATACATATAACATATGTAGGGAAGGTAATATTATTCAAGGTTAAGTTTAGTGTGAGGGTTAGGCATATGCAATATATGCTGCTTTGTTTTGGTGAAGAAGGTGGGCTCTGGAAGTCTACCAGTTGGCTTAAGTTCGAATTCAAGCCTCACAACTAAATCTCTCATCTGTAAAAAGGGCTTGAAAATAGTACCTATCTCACAGGATTGTCATGAGGACTTAATGATGTACTATGTGTAATTTGGTTAAGAAACTATCTAAGTGATCAGTGCAAACCATTATCCTCATTTTATAGCACTACATTCATTTTCCTTTGATAAGAGTGACTAGCTAGTAAATACATGAGTCAGAGCTCATACTCCAGCTTTCATGCCATTTCCACCATAACTAGGATAACAATATAAATCAGTGCCCAACCCAGGAAATTTTTTAGACTAAAAGGGGGCTATTAATAATCATGTCAGGACAACAGGCCTGGGGCAGGGTTTATAGTTAGCATATCTGAATCCCAACGCGCCAATGATTAAATTTGCTTTGAGATCTTCTGCTATGTCTTTTTGTTCATCTACTTGATATTTAGTAGCTGATTGTGTGGCTGGCCTCCTATGCGTGAGGTTGTGGAATGAGTTCCTACTATATAGAAGAGACTATTCCACCTACTATTTGCATGATTTCGGTCAAGTCACATAACGTCTCAGAGACTTGAGCTAAATTAGCCTTGCACAAATATGCTCCTTCTGAGACTTTAATGCCACCGCCATTTTATTGACCTGTGTCATTGTCACTCCTGTGAGGAGTGCCTTACTGCAACTCTGGACACTGACTTGGCCGCCTAGTTCACAGACCTGTTTTCTCAGTTAAACCCTGATATTCTTCTAGCATTGAGCCTCACCTGCTACGGAATGCCAGCACTGATGCGTATTGATCAGATGATTAGCTTCTTGGCATATTGTTAGGATGGCTTAAAATACAGGCATCTCTATATAAATGGAAATGCTTTAATACTTTATCATTTTAATAACCAAGCAAAGAAACTGCCGCCATCAAACTCTGGTGCACTCTCTTTTACTGAATGTGATAACATTATTGGGTAGCTCTCAGTGTTCTTGTGGGGATTAACGCATGAAATGCCATTTTGCATAACAATATTGTGAAAAGCATAACTCTGAAAAGGTTCATCTTAGTTATAAAACTCAAGCAGAGGATTGATACATTATCTTTAAAGAATTCCAAAATGCTTTGTGATTCTGTATTGTATAATATCTCCAACAAGATACAAGAAGAAAATATTCCATTTAAGTACACAGGTGCAGATCTGATCCCAGTGCTGTTTCTGAAGTCATGTTTGTTTTAGGTAAAGGTCACCAAGAAATGCTCCTTTTGAAACTTCAGATATTAGAAGAAAATATGGCAATATTGGGGTGAATGACCTTTTGTTGATCACTCTGTCAAGAATCCATAAGTGTGACCACGTGAGAAGACACTTCTAAATTCACAGATTTTTAGAACAAAATTCAATATTTGGAATTGCTATCAACTGCATTTTATTTGACAAATGCAAGTTCTGTGATATCAATATTTAAAGCCATTGAGATGACACTCTCTTGATTGTAATTCTGTAGGGAAAAACACTGCCCCTCTTCTTCCCCGCATTGGTATTTGAAATACATAATAGTAAATGGTTCTGTATACATATGGCGTTTTAAGTCTAACTTGCTCATTGCAGTATTTTATTTTGTGCTGCTGTTTATCAAGAATCACCATGTGAAAGTTAATAATAACATAATTTAAAGCAATAATTACATTTTTATTCAATAGCTGTGGGAAAACACTGAGTTGAATAATGAGATAAAAATGAGTGTCTCTGTCCTAACAGGACATTAATCAACATATTAACTGTGTGGGCAAACTGATTTGAGGCTGTTATGACTTAATTTGTCTCAAAATCATTACTTTTAATGTATTGCATAATGTTCTTTAAAACATGTGTTCAACTGATTATAAGTAAGCATTAGATTTCAACAGGAGAGATGCTATGCTTTGTCATGTCATGAGTTATCCCATTTTTATAGTGCACTGTATAAAATCGATATTCCTGAAACTCTGACATTTCACAGTTATGTTCAGATACAGCTGAATTAGTTCTGCAACCTCTTTACCCAAATTAATTTATAACAGAACCTATGTATTTTCATAATCCTAATTGCCAAAAAAATATTGCTAGTCGTTATTTTAAGTGAGAGTTTCACCAAAAAAAAAAAAAGTATAAATGCCATTGCAGCTCCAATAAATAATAGCAATTTTCCAAACTCAGAAAACGTTGACTAGTTTCATGTGACAAGAATTCAATTCTTAACCCTAGATCTTCAGTTAACATGACGTTGATCCTTTGGAGACCTCAAGCACTCCTTAGGATTCAGCAATCACCGACAAACGGTCCTTCCTCCTTCAAGAATCACTTTCAACATCACTCCACAAGGAAAGCGTACCTTGACTTGTCCCTCCCTGGCCCTGGCACAAATACTCACTGTTTTCCCCGTGATCTAAAAGTAGCCTTTGATTTTTCTTTAGTAGTTACTAAAGTCTAATTATTTGTTTATATATCAGAGTCCTTCACTTGGCTATTTGTCCCTTAAGGACAGGAACATTTTTTACCTTGCTCTAATATGGCATAGTACCTGCATTAATACAGAAAAAGGAAAAAAAAAAACCCACTATATTATATGTATGTATGCGTATTCAGATGGAGAGAATATAGGTAGTTTAATTTTAATCGAAGTGTAAAGCAGAATTCTAATCAGAGATAATTGCTTTTTGTTTGTTTGTTTAGGAAAATCATTGTACTAGTTTTTGTATTTATCAAAGTAAATTCCTGGCCATAAATAGCCTACATGAAACAGTTTTTTCATTGGTGTTGCCTTTTTTTAGAGAACTTATAGGTTTACAGAAAAACAATGCATAAAATATAGAGCTCCCAAATACCACCCTGTTATTAACATCTTTCATTAGTTTGGTACATTTGTTACAATTCATGAAAGAACATTTTTATAATTTTATTTTTAACTACAGTCCATCATTTATAATAGGGTTCACTGTGCACTATTTTTTAAAAATTCTTATTCTAGTAACGTATATACAACCCAAACTTTCATCAAAGGAGAATTTGATTGTGCTAAAAAGATGAAGGAGGAGAAGAGGAGGAAACAGGATTTTTGATTTTTTACTTATGAGTGGGCTAGATAAGATTTTGGGAACTCTGAGACTCAACATAAAATTTGAGAGAGGGGTCTTCCCTGACCAAGATGGCAAAGTGAGTAGGTGCAGGCTTCATCCACCCACAGAAGTTTTGAAAAACCAGCAAGAACTAGCACAAACATCTTTCTCAAGGGTCCGGAAAACAATTAGAAGACTGTAGTACAGGGTGTATTCATCAGCGAAAAGGGTGCTGATGCAAAGTACCAGATATCTGTTGCCTTTTATAAAGGGTATTTAATTGGAGTAGAAACTTACAGTTGCAAGGCCCAAAGAGTCCAACTAAAAGTGGATTTCTCACCCAAAGTGAGTTGCCACGTGTTGAAGCACAATGGCAGGTGATGAGTTGATGTCTGCGAAGATTTGGCCTTTCTCTTCCTCTAAAGACTCTTGGGCCCAGCTTCTTCCAATCTCAACTGTAGGCTGGAAGGCTCATTTCTTTCCAGGCTCAGCTGCTCCGTTCTCTTCACAAGGTTGGCTGTAAACTACCAGGTGAATGGTTCATCTCTCCCCTGCGCCCAGGATGCAGGATGAAAGACCTCTTCTGTGTGTATGGAGCTCTCTCTCTTTTCTTGCACATCTGCTTCCCTGTCTTCTTGATTGAGTATTCATTTATATAGCCCACAAAAGGGATGGGAAGTCAAATTGAGTCAACCTAATGGCACCGTTGAATCAAAGCCCTAATCTTGATTTAATCAAGTAAATGTAAAACCTTTGAATTTAAATCAATAGATGGGTATCGTGCCCATTGGAACAGACTGTTTACAAACAATTAATATCTTTTTGGAATTCATAAATACTATCAAAAACAAAAATAAACTACAAAAAATAATAATAATAATGTCAAACTGCCACACAGAGTAAGTACTGAATCAAGAAAAAGTCTTAAAAGTGTTAGGATCTCATGGAGACCTCATCTCAGTCCCAGAAGGAGCAAAGTATCCCTCATGTACATACTGGGACCATGGTTGTTGGCCCAATCTGTCTGGTATTAGCCAGAGGGACTTACTGTCCCAGAACTTGCCCGGCACGTTCACAGAGATCTTCTACAGAAAATTGTGGGAGAGCAGTCAAATGGTTGCCTAGGGCAATGGCTTGCTGCCTGTAAGACATACAATGCAATACCTGGGACCTTGAGGAAACTGTTTCCTAAAGAAAAGGAGTCTTCAAAAATGGGGGAAATCCTAGGACCAAACACACAGGCCTAAGATTAGATGTATATGAGGAAAGGACCAGAGAGGTCCCTATGCTTTGGCTCTAAGCTCATTGTATGGCTAAGCTCTGAAGGAAAGCACTGGCACAAGTCAATATGCAAAGACTGGGGAAGATGTTTTCTTTTTTTCTTTTCTTTCTTTCTTTTTTTGTTAGCTCCTGGAATTCAAGGAAAATCTCTTGTCATAATACAAGCTTAAGGAGCAGATGCCTCAGAGTCTAAAGTCAAAAGCAATAACATTTTAAAATATCAAAATGTCCAGGTTTCAACAAAAGATTACAGAACACACAAAGAAACAGGAAGCAGTGGCCCAAGTGAAGGAGATGGTTAAATCATCATCGCATCAATGAGGAGGACCAGAACATTACAGAAAATGACTTAAAATAAAAAAAGAGCTAAAGGAAAACATGGAAAAGAACTAAAGAAAATCAGGAAAACTGTAGATGAACACAAAGATAATATCAATAAAGGGATGGAAATTGTGATAAAGAATCAAACTGAGCTAATGATCACAGTAACAAATTTAAGGTTCCCTAAAGGGGTTCAACAGTAGTTTGGCACAGGCAGAAAAAAGAATCAGTGAACTTGAAGTTAAGATAATTGAAATCGTCCAGTCTGAGTAGCAGAAAGAAGAAAGAATGAAGAAAAATGATCAAACTGTTGAAAGTGAAGATTAGGAGAGAATTCTGAAAGCTGCAAAAAAGAAATGTACCACATGCAAGGGAGCCATGATAAGTTTTTAAGTGACAATTTTTCATCATGGTGGCAAGAAGGCAGTGGGAAGACATATTTAAAGTGCTGAAAACAAAAAATCACCATCCAAGAATTCCGTATCCAGTGACACTGTCTTTTAAAAATGATGGAGGGATTAAAACATTCTCAGATAAACAAAAACTAGACCATCCCTACAAGAAGTGCTAAAAGGAGTTCTGCAGGTTGAAAGGAAAGACACCAGACAAGTGATATAAGCAGCATGATGGAATAAAGGTCTCTGGTAAAAACAATGACATGGGTAAAAATACATGCAGCATTATTGTATTTTTTATTTGTAACTTCACGTTTTATTTCCTGCAGCACCTAAAAGGCAAACTGTGAAATATAATTATAAATCAATTGTTTTGGAGTCAATGTATGCAATTTGTGACAAGAACTACATAAAGGGGGTTGGGGTATATAGGAACATAATTTATGTGTGCTATTGAAGTTAAGTTGGCATCAAAGCAAATGAAATTGTAATAGGGTTTCTATTTGGGGTTCTTATGAAGGATGATGGTGAGGATACTGCAACAGTGTGAATGTGATTAATCTCACTGAATGGCATGCTTGAGAGTGGTTGGGATGGGAAGATTTATGTTGTCCATATGTTTTTATAAGATAAAAGAAAAGAAAGATAAGCATAAAGAGATAATGACACGGCCCTCCTTGCACTCATCAGCACTGTGCATCTGCCCAGTGCGAAAGAAAGTGCAGACTGCCCAGGAATGGCGCCACACACACGGAGAGCTGACGCAACAAGATGATGCAACAAAAAGAAACACAGATTCCCGGTGCCGCTGATAAGGATAGAAGCGGTCACAGAAGAACACACAGCAAATAGACAAAGAGAGCAGACAATGGGGGGGTTGGGGGAGGAAGGGGAGAGAAAGAAATAAAAAATAAATCTGAAAAAAAAAAAAGAGATACAGACAATTAAATGCAATACATGGTACTGTATGGTAACTAAGAATGGGCTGAAAAGGCTCAAAAGGACATTACTGGAAAAAGAAAAATGAAGGAGAATGTAAGTGTCATATCAGTTTTAAATTTCTTTAACTTTAAAACTGCAATTAATATGATTACTGGACTTGGTTGTGACTTTTCCGCACATGCCTCTTCTATTCCTTCTATTTGAACCATTGTTGGTGCTGGAGTTGGTAGGTGTACATCTAAGAGACTGGAATCTTTGGGCTGTCCATGTGCCACCTGGGCCCTGAGCTTCAGCGGCATTGCAACACCTACTCTCCAGTTCACTGAACTCATCCAGAACAACCAACAAGGAGGTGAGGGTGGACAACCACCTTACCAAGGAACTGAGAGAGTCTGCAACTGCAAGTAAGAGAGTTCCATCCATCGGCCATATGGTCTCGAAGCCCCCCCTCAATTAGAGGCAGAGTGGGCATCACCATCTCAGAATCCTCAGGACTAGGGAATAAAATATGGACTAGAGTAAAATTACTGGATTCTACTATAGACTTGTTGTGATTCTAGCAATGGAAGAAATTATATCATTGATGTGGAGCAGGTGGCCACTCAAGGTGTTGAAGGCCAGTGAGGGAAAAAGGAGTGTTATATGGGGGCATTTTCAGGATTTGGAATTATGCTGAATATCATTGCAACGACAGATACAGACCATTATATATCCTGCCATAATCTACAGAATTGAGTGGGAGAGAGTGTAAACTACAATGTAAACTATAATCCATGCTTAGTGGCAGTGCTCCAAAATATGATCATCAATTACAATGCTGTACCACACTAATGAAAGAAGTTGTTAATGTGGGGAAAAGTGGGAGGTTGGAGGAGTGGAGCACATGGGAATCCCTTATGATTTTTTATGGAATATGTAAACTAAGTATCTTTTAAAAAAATTAAATATATATTTAAAAAACAGATGATTACATAAGCGAATATCTTTGTGGTAAATGTACAAAGTAGTATTATGTGCTCAAGGAGATGATGTAGGCAACCTGCTCTCCAATGTTCAGAAGATAGATATTTAGATAAATAAAATATAGAAGATGGATAGATAGATTAGATGGAAGGGGGAGAGAGAATGTGGGTTATATAGAAAAGGTGGCAAAGTATTAAATCTAGCTGGTAGACTGGGTGGGTTGGGGTATGTTGGAATTCTCTGTATGGGATTTGTGTCATTTCGCAATTGTTGGTAAATTTGAAAATATTTCAAAATAAAGAGTTAAAAAGTTTTTGAGAGAGAGATTTTTAAAATGTCTTCATCTTAAGAGGCTTGAGAACATGTCAATAAATCAAGGCCTAAAGAGGGATATGGCAAAGGAGAAATTCTTTATGGTAGAAAATGGCCAATATATGTTTAAGACACTAATGTCTAATGTTCAGTCTTGAGTTGTTTCCTGTTCTGTACAGCGCTAAAATCCCTCTTCCCATCACTTTCACTGAGTTAGCCCCAAACTTACTATAATGGCTAGTATCATATATGATAGTGTTCATTTGGAGAATTAAAGGAGAAGGGCTGAGTGCTAGAGGGCAAAGATGAACAATGAACTCTAGGTTGAAGTGGGAAAAAAAAAATAGTACAAAGGGTGACCTGGAAAACAAAACCCCTTAAACGTATGCAAGGGTACTGAGAAAGGAACTGGTCTTCTCACACTCTAAGGAATATATTCCAAGGGTTTTAACTTGTAGGGTGGCACCGTGTGGGAGCGCGGCAACAGCAAGGGTCGGCTTGTCTCCAGGCGCCGGTGCGAGTCGGACCCGGGTGGCGGGAACGGGCGTTAAGGCCCTCCGCTTGGGGTTCGGGCGTACTGCCTGCCCCTCTGCCCAGCTGCACCCGCTTCCCCCTCGGTGGCCTAACCCCGCCTCTCCCCCGAGGGCCACCGCAGCGCCATGACAGCCCCGCCTCGCTGCCGCCGAGAACCCTGGCTACCCCGTCTTCTGCCCGCAACCAGTGATGCACCCCTGTATGAACCTATCAGCCGTCTGCCGCCCCCCGGCCACGCCCCCTGCCCCTCCCCCGTCTTTGCCTTATATTAACCACTGTACTTCCTGAATAAATCAGACTTGCGCACAGATCCTGGTCTCCTCGGTAGTCTTCTTCCTACCGCGCGTCCTCCGCACCTTGCCGGCCCCGGAGCGCCTTCTCGGAAGGCCCCTCCATGTGTTGCAGCCCTCCGCCCGAGCCCACACCGCCCCTGCAGCGGCCCTCCAGGGGAGCCCACACTGCAACATAACTTAAATAAGAAAAGAATGGACAATCCCAGAAAACTAGATGATCATAAGACAAATATCCAGTGAGGAGATGAATGGAAAGAAAGAATAAATACAAGAATATAGATGCAATGGGACAATATTCAGAGCTGGTGTTAAGGTTCTTCTTGCCCCTGTTTTTCTTCTGGTCCCAGAGCCAGCACTCCTTGCCAGAGGAGGAGGGTAAATGTAGACTAGAACTAAACAATCAGTTGAGTATATGAATGAATTTTTTAAAAGTCCATAAAAGAAACATTATTCCCAAGATAAAGCTTTCAATTATAGGAACCATGCTCCTTTGGAAGACAGAATATTTTAAATTTTCTAAAACGTTTGCCTTGAAATGTTAAGAGGCCAGAAGGAATACAAGCTAAGTTTATATGAAAACAATACATTGGAAAGGGGACAGAGTTGTCACTTTTTCCAGAATATGGAGAAGCAATTGATGGGGAGATGGTTGCAGAGAAAGAAATGGTTAAGGAGAGCAGGAAAGTGTTCCCAGTGGCTGCAGAAAACTCCAGTTTTACACGTACTGTTTTCCGTTCCAGGACCTGTCTCAGGGCAGAATGGCTAACAGATCCCCAGGCCAATCAAAAAGGTCTAATATTCACTGTTTCTCTGGGAAGACTGCAAACTTCACAGACAAGCTCTATGTTCAACAGGACATAGATTGATAGAAGAGCTGTGAGAATAGGAAGTGGGAGATGAGCCTGACAAGGGTCTCATGGAGACCTTTTGGCCCCAGTGTGGCTAAAGGAAAACTGAGCCTTCCTGAGCACAAATGGGGGCTGAAATGCTAACTTAGATTTTTGTATGAAAATAAATACCCAAGTTTTGCAATCTACATAATGTCTCTAAATCATAAACTCACTGCAGGGGTCAGGAGAACCCCTTAACGTCTTCACTTCCAGCCCTGTTATTTTTTTCTTGTCTCCAGTCCTGCAACTATGGCTAGCGTAGTACACAGCACAACTAGGTCTTCCTACTTCATCTTAAAATGTGCATATAATTATTTTCATTCTCATTATTCTTTCCATTTATCCTTTTCATAGACTTTAAAACTTTTAGTCATCCTGGTTCTCTTGTTTCTGTCAATTATTTTGTCTCTAAAATTCTTCTTCTTTTTACCCCACATACACAGTTACCAAATCTTACTGGATTTTGTTCACAATGTCTCTTGACTTCTTTCTTTTCTTCTTTTTCTAAATGACCATATGTTAAAATAGGCCTTTCTGAAAAAAAATTTTTTTTTGCTTTGTGCCTGAGCAATTTTAATAGCTCCAATTAATCTTTTTAATTCCATTTGTCCCCATTTTCTATTATTCTGCATACCATCATATCCTTATTTTCCCTCAAACCATGCTTTGGTCATGCTGCTCCATTGTTTGAAAACCTTTAGTGGTAAATTCTGACATTCAACCTTTCCAGTCTTATTTCCTAATATTCAGTAGGTATATAAAGAGACCCAGGAACTGGAGATTCAGAAGTGGACAAAACAGATGTAAATATCTGCCTTGTGGCGCTCACATTCTTGTGAAGGGAGAGAGAAAATAATAATAATAATAAGTAAATTATATAGCGTTTTAGAAAATAAGTGCTGAGGAAAGAAGTAAAATAAAGTTGTTTGCAAATAGGAGATCAGGAAAGGCCTCATTGAGTAAGTGAATTTCAACTGAGGGGCCAGGGGCTGAGAAGTGAGACACCTGGGGTCAGAAAGTTCCAGGTAGATGCGAAAGCCCAGAGGGAAACCTAAGAAGTGGTAGGGCCTGATGGCTGTGTTCAAGAAAGAGCAAAGATGCCAGTGTGGGTAGAAATGAATGAAAGAGGGAGAGAGCAGAGGGAGATGAGGTCAGAGACGTTGGTAGGTCAGATTTTGTAGGGAATTGTAAGAATTTGGCTTTTACTCTGAGTGAAAGAGCTAACTATTGAAAGAGTTTTGGCAGAGTAGGAGAATGATCTCACTGTCCAGGAAAATGTTTGAACATAGTGTTTCAAGGATGTGTGTGGTCATGTTAAATACTGTTGATAGATAAAGTAGGATGAGGACAGAGAATTGACCATTAGATTAATCATTCAGAATGTTTGGGGAGACAGGCTGGATGAGACTGGAGTAGGTTTGAGCAAAAATGGGAAGCACAGAAATGGGATAATAGGGACAGGCATAATTAGAATAAGGAAAACAGGGAGCATCTACAACTGCAAGCAAGTCAGTTCCACCCATCTGCCGCATGGGATCTAAGCCCCCTCTCAATCAGAAGCAGAGTGGTCATCACCACTCAGGATTGTGGCATGAATGGTGGACTAAAGTAGACTTATTATTATTCTAGCAATGGAAGAACTTGTATCATTGATATAAAGGCAGTGGCCACCGGAGGTTCTGAGGGGAGGGAAGAATAGGTGTAACAAGGAGCATTTTAGAAACATAGAGATTATCCTGCATGGCATTGCAATGACAGATACAGACCATTATACATTTTGACAAAACCTATAAAATTGTTGGGGCAAAGTGTAAACTATAATGTAAACTATAGTCCTTGGTTAGTGCAATGCTTCAATATTCATTCATCAATTGTAACAAATGTACCACTCTAATGAAAGATGTTAATGTGGGAAAGTGTGAGAGGGGAGAGAGTGTGGTATATACGAATCCCCTATATTTTTAGATGTAACATTTATGTAATCTAAAGCTTCTTTAAAAAAATAATAATTAGGGTGAGGAGCAGTTGTTGCTTTTTTAAGTAGGAGAAATAAAAGCGTCTTTCTGATGTATATTATCCAGTAGAGGAAATAAATAAAATAGATGATTAAAGGAAGAATTGTTTGGGGCAGCTTCCTTGAGTAGTAGAGAATAGCCAATGCAGACTTGAGAAACTGACCTTAGAGAGGGAAGCAGCTAGTTCATCTAGAGCCAGGGTAGGAGTGCAGAGCGTATGGTACAGATTCCCTAGCTGATTAACTGTGGTGGTGGGTATAGACATTCTCTTCTGATTGCTTCTGTTTCCCCAGTCAAATGAAAACAAGGTCATCAGCTGAGAATGGGGATGGGTGAAGGGGTTTTACAGATTTGAGGTGAGGAGAAGAGAGGAGGTCTGAAATATTTATCTGGGAAAGTCAATGAACTGGAGAAATGTAGTATGATTGCCAGGGAATATTAAGGGTCAGAGAATTAGATTTAACCAGGATTAGAATTTTGCCAAGTGACTCTATAAAAAATGACAAAGGAGTTGATGCTTTATTTTATTACCCTTGTCTGTTATTTGTGTAATACCTGTCTTTCAGAGCTGCCAGACTTGTTTTGGACTGGGAAGAAAGTGAAAAACATGAAAAATTTTTATTTTGCTGAGCCACTGAGATTGCATGGAGGAGGAACTGTTTCTTATACTAGCCAACTTTAATTAACCTAACACGTTTCTTAAAATTTGTCCATTTCTGTTTCCAGACTGAGCAATGATATGAAAAAGTCTATATAACAGGGATAAGTGAAACGTGGATAACAGTTATATGACAATATGATTAAAACAATTCATGAAAAATGCATCTGGCAGGGGGGAAAGTAGAAAATTATAGGAAAAATATACCAAAATATATGTTGTACCTTTTTTCTCTATTTCCAAGTTTTGGTATTTTGTGGTGGAAGAAATACTTACAATAAAGAGAAAGAGGAGGAGGAACTTATCCTCAAAGCCTCAATTCAAATCTGAGATTCTTCCAGAAGCTGTTGATGATCAGCCCAGCCTGATGTGATTTCTCCTTCCTCCACTCCTGTAGCTGGTTGTAACTCTTCATACTTGACTGTTAGTATCTAATAATTACTGTTCATGCATAGAGCCCCAAGAAAACTCTATGAGAAAAAAGCAAGTAGTTTCTTTTTATGATTTCCATTTTATAAGCAAATAAGGAAACTGCTGAAAAGATGTGACTTTCCAACAGCAAACTGAAATTATCACTTGCCAAGGTGCCGCTTGCTCTCTAACCTGTTGAATTCTAGTTCCATGTGCTCTTCAAATGTCCCCATGTGCTTTATCTCTCACCTGTACTGTGACTTCTGGGCCTTAAAATTCTTTGTAGTCTCATAGCACCTAGTATGGCAATTTTTCTCCATAAATAATTCCTGAATAGACAAATGAATAAGAATAGATAGCGTCTGTGCAAGATTTAGAGTTCTATTACTTATATTCTATTAGGTAATTTGCTTTGATTGTTCCAGAAGGAAGTGGTAGATGAAAGGAATGAGAGTTTGTTTTCATAATGAAATACATGCATTCACTGCACTGTGAGGCTTCTGACAGGCATGTTTCACACACAATAAAATTAAACAATCCACACACTCAAACTTGGATGCTGACTTTTTTCTTGGCAGTTCACAGTGCATTATTTCTTCAATGGCAGAGTCTGTAAGTAATGCACACCTTTGTTGGAGACCTTTGGGTTATGACATTTGCCTTTACCCAAAAATGTTGCTGAAAGCACAGGGCAATGTTTTTTAAAGAAATCCCATTTCCCCATCGGCAAAAAAAAAAAAAAAAAAAAAATACACCATCACTGGGAAGTGCATTGACTACACAGATGCAATTAATTAATGCAATAATCCACATGAGTTTTTGTACTGAGCAAGTAGCTATTTGGGAAGGTGACTAAATTATAATTGTATGTTAGGGGGTCTTCTTATCTATGAACATGGGGAAGTCGGGATCTCAAAATATGTAGTTAATAGAATGTCTATACTTTTCCTTCACCTGCCATGATTTTTCCTTAAAGAATAGTGAGATAGAATCAAAGCTATCGCAAGGATGGAGAGGATATTGAAAGGGCATCTTGTTCATTCTTTTACTTCCAGACCAGATTAAAATTAGATTCCATATCTCTCTGAGAGGGTTCCAAGGATGAGGAAAATTACAGAATGAAGCACATATCCCAGGCCACTCCCAGGTCACATAGTTGACCCTTTCCACTGGTTTACCTTCTTTCCTTCCTTCTGTCCCTCCTTCCATCCCTCTCTTTCCTTCTTTCCTCCTTTCTTTCTTTCCTCCTTTCTTTCTTTCTTTCTTTCTTTCATTTTCTTTCTCTCTCTCTTTTGTTCTTTCTTTCTCTTTTCTTCTCTCCTTCCCTTTCTCTCTCCCTCCCTCCCTTCCCTCCTTCCTTCCTTCTCTTTCCTCCCTGTCTTCCTTTCTTTCTTTTCCTCCCTCCCTCCCTTTCTTCCTTTCTGTTTCTTTCTGCTTTTTTAATTAAAAATTGACATCATGTCAATACTGTCTCCCACATTTAGGTTTTATATTTTGTCCCTACAATTCAAAGAGGAAAGAGTAATGAAAAATTTTGGAACAAAATTGGTCCTATAATTTTCAACTTTACCTTTGAAAAGAATTGGACTACTTTTCAATAAAATGGGTTTATTCCATTAGGGATTTAATTAGAGGCAAATAGCTCTTAAATAAAGAAATCCTGAAAATAGAAACTCACTGAACTGTCTTACTCAAATGTTGTTTTAGCTACTTCACTATAATTTTCATAATTTTAAAGCAGCTCCCAGATGCTTCTAGTGTCTTTTCCTTATTTGACTCTCCTCACCCATCACAAACATCAGCTAATATGTGATCTAATCAAGTAAAAGCTCCTCCTAGGCCTCCATATTCACACTCATGCCATGAGAAGTGGTCTCTTCCACTAAGCTATGGTCTGCCCCTGCTTGTCAATCGTTTTTAGTCATCATCCACAGAACCTTGTTTTAGTTTGCTAAAGGCTTCCAATGTGAAAACATCAGAAATGGGTTAGCTTTTATAATGGGTAAAATCTTACAGTTCTGAAACTGTGAAAATGTCTAAATCTAGGCATCATCAGAAATACTGTCTCACTAAAGGCTGGGTTTCTGGTAGATCCTGGACCCCGGCCATGTGGCAAAGCAAAAATGGCAGCAGGTCTCTGCTTTCTCCTCCAGGCTTACTTTCTTCCCAAGCTCAGCTGATATGTTTTGTCTCTCCCCAGGTTATGTCTTTTCAGGTTCAGTCTGCTCCGCTGAGTCCAGCCTCTGGCCTCTCTCTCAGCGTCTCAGGATTTCTCTGTCTCTCTGTGGCTATAGGTGATCCTGGAGTCCTCTCTCACATGGCAGGGTAAAATGGCAGCACCCTTTCTCTGTGTGTCTCTGAATGTTTCTCCTGTTTATAAAAGACTCCAGCAAGCGGGCCAAGACCCACACTGGGTCACATCTCACTGAAGGACTTCAATCAAAGGGTCCCACACCCACAGGAATGGATTAGCTCCAAGAACATGATCTTTTTTGGGATTCACAAAAGTTTCAAACTCTCCCAGACCTTTTTAGGCAAGTTCTTCTGCACATGCCTTCAACCTTACCTTGTCAGTTATTCAGTGCTTACACAAGTCCATGTAAGAGAAGGACTTTAGACAAGTAAGTCTCATCATGTGTATTACATATTATATGTTTTTTCCCTTTTACTTTTTATTCTACTGTGGTAGATTCCAGCCCCCATCTTTGAGACTTCCATCTGTGCATAGTGATGTCTTCACTGTTACACTGTTAGATGCCTAACTTCAAGAATCCTAGCCTTTTCTTCAGGCATGATTGAGCAAATTCAGCCTAAGCATCAAAAATGTTTATATTCAAAGCCATCTATAAAAGATTCTAATATCTTCTTTAGAAAGCTACATCAATTTTTAACCTCTTTACTTCTTCTAAAGTGTAATTTATTTGCTAAAATGTATACCTATTTGTGTGTATAGATGTGTATGTGAGTGTGTATATACATACATATAAACATACATATTTACCTGAAATAAGTTTGTATATACAGTAAATGTATGGTTCTTCATACCTTATAGTCTATATTCTATAAAACACTTTTTATTGTCTTTCTTACATATAAAATGGTAGCCAGCCCCAGGAATGATTTGGTTGTACAATATCTGAATGGGTAGCACTTAGGAATTAGATACTTACAATGCCAATATCAGATGCAGACAAACTGAATGTCAAAGACTCGCTTGACTTCACACAGTGTGCTCTGCAAAACTGGCTTGGTTATACATTTCAGAACACAGTAGGAAAGTAATGTTCAGAAGCTGGCGTAACTACTTTGGATAGGATCTAGAGGAATGAGGAATTCAAATACCTGGTATTTGAAGCAAAATTTTGAAAGAGGGAACACTTTCTAGAAATCAAATAACCTTGCAAAATTTGTTTTCACTTAGGTTTTACACTTTTCTTTTTGTTGAAATGAACAAGCAAGTATATTTTTAAAGACCAGCATAATAAAATGTCCATCTTATTTCCCTTCATTTTTTTCTTCAATTTAGATGTTTGTGAATCATATTTTATGATTTCATGCATGATTTCATTATCTTACATAAAAATATCTGATAAGAAAAATAAAGTAACTTTTGCCACTTGCCTTAAAATTTTCTGAAAAAAAAAATCTATTTTAAGTTTTATAGCAGGGAGAAAAGCTTTAAAATGCTCTCCTCTAATATGTTACTGCAACTTGGCAAAGTAACTCTTAGTCAGTCACTCTTTATCAGTAGTTTGCTATTTCTATTAATATTTCATTTGCAACTAAAATTTAAGCACACATTAATAAAACTTCATCCTTAAAAATAAAATTGAAAGGACAAAGCACATCTAAGTTGGCAAGATTTTGTTTTATTTTACTTTCAGCACTTTAAATATGTTGCTCCATTGATTGTGTTTTTATTCTTAACTTTGTTCTACTTTATGCAATTTTTCTTTTTCCTCTGGCCATCCTTAAATATTTTCTCTTTTCTTTGGTGTTCATCAGTGTGGCCAAAAATGCCTAGTTGTCTTTATATTTATCCTGCCTGATGTTCTCTGAGCCACTAGTATTTGCAACATGTCTTTACTCCTTTTTAAAAGATGTCCTTCGTTCCTCTTCAAGTATATCTTCTATCTTGTTATTGCTAGACTGTTTAATACTGTCTCATAGTTCACAAACTACTCTTTTTTCTCTTTGTATTTCAGATCTGAATACTTTCTACTGACCTATATTCTACTTCACTGTTTCTTTTTCTTTCCCTTTATGTTTTGTCCCATCTACTTATAAACTCATTGAATAAATTCTTCATCTCTAATTCAGTTCATTTCCAGTATTTTATTCGGCTTTTTTTTTTTTTCATAGTTTCTGTCTCTCACCAGATTCCTCATCTTTTCACACATATGTCCACATTTTCTACTAAATTCTTTAACATATTATTTGTTAACAGTCAGAAAGTTCCCAATGTCTGGGCCATCTCTGGGTCTGGTTCTATTTATCAAATTGTCTCTTGATATGGAGTTATTTTTACTTTTTTGTGAGTCTCATAATTTTTGGTTGAATACCAGATATTGCATGTAAAAATGCAAACAGTGGAGATCAATATAAATAATATTAATGTATGGAAATAAACACAGCTTTTCTTACATCAGGCCAGTGGTGTGAGGGGTTGTATCAACCTTGCCCATTTGATTTTGGTTTTGTCATTTCTGCAGCTATCTTCATTGAGCCACAGTGGCATATTGATGCTACCGTACGCTTGGCATAAGATCTGGACTACTGGAAGAATTTTCTCAGTATTTCTACTCCTCCTCCAGTTTTTAGCATTTATTGCATGCTTGCAACACAGAGCTGTGTCTCTCTCATGCTCTTTTCCTACCCTAGCATAGACTATTCTTGGGGAGTTCTCATTCTCAGGTTCATTACGGGAATTAGAGAGATTCTCATTTCGCCTTCTCCAGACTATTGCAGGCTCTGAGCACTTGCTCCTTAGAGATGGAACTTTCTCAACATTAGTGCCCTTCCCCCAGGAACAAGCAGCCTCTGCCTCTTATGCAGTGTTGGCTTAGAATGCAGGTAATTTTTCTAACCCTCTCTTGCCAATTCTGTATCTATCAGTAGGAATTCTTGGGCACAAATGAGTTTTCTCACTGTCTCTCAATGGCAGATGGCTTTTGTCTGGTATTGGTGTGGGGTAAGGGTTAAGTCTCCTACTCCTTTTCCCTGAGACAGCTAATCTTTGCCAGGTATCAAGACAAAGACTAGGGGGCGCAAAAGACTCTCCTTGCCCTCCCCTAATGAGAAGTACTGTATTAGTCAGCCAAAGGGGTGCTGATGCAAAGTACCAGAAATCTGTTGGCTTTTATTTGGGTAGAGCTTACACTCACAAGGCCATAAAGAGTAAGTTACTTCTCTCTCCAAAGTCTGTTGCCACGTGTTGGAGCAAGGTGGCTGCTAGTCTCTGCTGGTGTTCAGCCTTCCTCCTCCTCCTCTTAAGGCCCCATGGTCCCAGCTTCTTCCAATCTCAGCTGTAGACTGGTGTAAGGTTTATCTCTCTTCCCTGGGCTGTCTCTTTCTGGACTCAACTGCTCTGCACTCTCCACAAGGCCAGCTATAAACCATCATGCCAATGACTCCGCTCTCTCCCTACGTTTCCAGTATCAAAAAACTAAGCTCTCTCCTATGCTCTGTTGTTTTCTGTGTGAGATTCTACCCGCCAATGGGGCGGGGACTCAACATCCCACTAACATGGCCCAATCAAATCCCTAATCTTAATTTAACCAAGTGAAAGTGAAACCTCTGAATGTAATACAATCAAAGGGTATCACGCTCATGGGAACAGACCAGTTTACAAATATAATCAATATTTATTTTTGGAATTCATCAATAATATCAAACTGCCACAAGTACCTTTGCCTTGGATCAGTGAAGAAGCTGGGATATGAGTGGTTTTCCTATCTGTTCAGTCCTGACAAGTACCACCTTTCACTCATCAGGTTCCACATTCCAAATGTCTCCAGGTATTCCTGATGCTCCTTTAAACCGAGGCAGACTGGTGTCTATGACACTAAGAGGGGCTCTTTCCTGTTTCTTGCCAAGTTACCAATTGTTTTCAGTAGTACCCAACATAGGCCCATGGTAAAGAGCTGCCTCTGATATGTGGATACCCAGTGTGACTGGGTTTCCTGGGAGGCTAAGCTGTCATGTTAGTCTATATCAACCTTTAATAGCATACAAAATTTTAGTTGCTTTTTTTACCTTCTTTTGTAGCAGCTGCTTCTTCCTCTTATGCATTGACAAAGGTGATATTGTTCACAAATTTCATGGTTTCTTGAAGAGATTTATTAACCATTGGAATTCAGTTCACCCAGTGGCCTTGAAATCTTAACTCTCTAATATACAAAAAATTATGATTTTGTAAAATAACTGATTTTTCTCATTGTTTTTAACGTGTGTGATGCTTTCTTGCAGTTCTTTACATCCTGATAGGAAATAAAACTCTTAATGAATTTTAAATTCCACTACTCATATTTCAAAGTTCTTCCCTTCTAGTAATAGTCTGTTTTTATTCTATGGCTATGAAGCTACTTACCATTCCTCTTAAGATGTTAATCTTCTTTTTGGTTCCTTCTTATTTCTTCATTATTGTTATATCTTCCACTGATGGTTCTTATGGTTTTTTGTTTTGTTTTGTTTGATTTAGATGCTTCTCTTTTGTGGTTTTCTGTAACTATTGAGTTCTTTTTAGTTAGTTATTTCTGTCTGTGTTTTCTGTCAGCCTCTTTAGGACTCTTCTTCCTATTTGCCAAAGCCTGAATCCAGTGATTATGGAGAAGGGGTGGGATGGCCCACCAGGCCATGTCTGGCAATCGCTGATAAATGTGCTATGGGGTTTCCTTTTCCTTCTTGGCCTTGGAAGTCATCCAATATTTTGCTGTCTCTCCATCCCACTTACTATTCTCATTTAAAGCAGATACTCCCTCAGATTCAAGTTGGAGTTAAGAGAATGAGTGAATTTAGTGGCTGCTATAAATTTAACACACTCACCGATAACATACATTTTGTTCCAATGACCTGGTTCCCTCACACTCTCTGTAACCCCCACCTCTGGTAACTGGGCACCACAGAGTTTCTCCCAACTGTTCCAACAATTTCTTGATTGTGCGTGTTTTGGACAATGAATTCCTATGAATCTAATCCCATCTACCTTTCATATTTAGAAATTAGTCATAACATTTAGTTCACTGAGGGTACCCTTTCTTGTTCTTCTCCCATGATGTAAAAATTTTTTTCCTAGTATTTCCAGTGATTTGTTGAAAGAAGGAAAGGCATGCATATATGCTCAGTTCACCATTTCACTTGATTTATTTTTTTAAATCTTGCTTTGGCGGTAATTCCTTATAATTTAATGACTGTATTAGGGAGTAGAATGTGATTCTTGAATAATATTAACCTGTTTCAATAAAAATGCTTGTTCCAAGGAACATGATTGAGAAATATATATATACACTAGAGTACATGTATAACTGTGCTCTTACTAAACTGTGTTAATTGAATTCACAGACTGCTAAAGATTCTGATTTTAATATTTGTCAATGAATCTGTAATAAATATCAATGAAGCTGGATACCTGAGTAGAATATTATAGCTATGATGCATGATTTGTTTCACATTAGCCCTTCTGATTTTTAGTTACATTTTCCAAGATATAAACACAATGCTTGCTCATATGAGTAACCCATGAAAATTTAAAAAACAGTGGTAAAATATACTTGACTTAATAAGTATGAATTCTCATATCTAATCCTCTTTAGCATCCATACTAATTATCGATATGATATATATGTAACAAAATTTAATGATTTCCTTCTGCTTTAGTTATTAAAATATGAAAATCTTAATAAAGACAAAAATGATGCTATTAGATTTGTGCTTATTATACCCCCAAGTGTGTCCAAATATGGTGAAATCATCTAAAATAAAACATAGGAACTATTTTTTAAAGAAATTAGTAATAGACATTGGCAGTTATAAAAGCAAGTTAATAAAATGAACTTCTAAGTTGCTCTGGCCAGCGGGGGCAAATCTAGGGACCTGTGGAAAGAAGCAGGGTGGGGCAGGAGTCGAGAGAAGAATAGAGGCAAGACACGGTTCTGATCAAGCCTCGTTTATTGGGGGTAAAACACGGGAATTTATAGGGAGGGACGGGAACGTGTACATAGGTGATAGGCTGGTTTTGTGGGTGGCAGACGTCCAAGGAGGGGATTGGCCGACAGTTCGCACCGGGTCTGCGGAGTCTCGGGCCTTGAGCATGCGTATTGCTGTGGTCGCCAGAGTTGCAATGGGAAGGGGAGAACAAAGAAACAGGGAGGAAGAAGAATAAGGAAATGACAGGGCAGATTTGTGAACTCCGCCATGTTGTGAGATCCGCCATGTTGTGGGAGGCTGTAAATAGGTCTCACAGCAGGTGGCTCCCTACACCAAGTGTTGTTTTATGTCTAGTAATTCAAAACTTAAAGTAACATGAAATGTTTGATTTCTCTTAATTGTGTAAATATACTTCAATTCTTGAAGCTGAAAATTCATGTTCTTTTCTCCTGCTAGATGTGCATTACTTCCAGAATAAAATAAAAATCAGAAAGCCTTTCCATCTTGT
The DNA here is from genome assembly GCF_030445035.2 of Dasypus novemcinctus. Taxonomy (NCBI): domain Eukaryota; kingdom Metazoa; phylum Chordata; class Mammalia; order Cingulata; family Dasypodidae; genus Dasypus; species Dasypus novemcinctus. The sequence goes on from NC_080679.1 coordinate 92,388,752, forward strand.
ACTATAGTGAATATTTTCAAAATATAGGTATTTTACATAAATATAGCACAAGAACAGACTGTGACCCACATTCTTTCATTCAGTTGTAAAAACTATACTGTAAGGTAGCAATCAACAAACATTTGTAGATCTCTGTTAGGCTATGAGGACTAATAAAAGACACAGAGGATCTGTTTCTACCTTAAAACAGCTTTAAATGTATAGAGAAAGATTACTTCAAGAAGAAGTTCATTTGGTTGAAATCTTAAGGAATCTTAAATGTGTGAGACAGAAGGGCATTCCAAGGGATAAGGTCTAGATATATGAAACCATTAGCAGGGAAGCAAGTTGGGTGAATTTTGGTGTATTTTTCCCCAAACCCAACCAATTATGTAAGATATGGGCTATTGTTAGTAGTAATATTTTTGCATTGCTCCTTCATAATTTATAAGAAATCTTTCACAACAATGCAAGATGTTGGTGGTGGGTTATGTTTGGGGTCCCTGTATGATGATATGCATGTTTGTTTTGCAAATTCACAACTTTTACTATACATTTATTGCTTATGTATGTTCATGAATGAATTATATACGTCAATAAAATTTTATTTTAATAAAATATGTATAAGAGCAATAAGGGTAGAGTAGAAGCAGATCATCAGAGAACTGAGGAGAAAACCTGGGGAAAAAAAGGAAAAAAATCTTTATAATCAATCATATTTTGTGTGGTGACCTAAACATCCAAATATTTGGGCACAAATAAATTGTTGCCTAATTATGTTTTAAATTTTTCATAATTCAACTAGAAGAACTTACATGGTATATATACTTGACTTCTTCTACATATACTGGAATTGTCCATATAACACCTTAATTTTGTATTTTAGACCGTCAACAAAAATTAAATAAATAACAAACTGTTACCTATCACCACTAATTAAGAGAAATATAAACTATAAATATTATATATATATCTGTAAATATACTAAAAAGTATTGAATTGTACATCTAAATGGGTGAACTCTATACTATGCAAATTATACCTCAGTTTTTAAAAAAACTGGTTATATGCATACATTTAACTTGGTAAATATTCCAGTGATTTCTTTTCTTTCATGTATTCAATAAACTGACAAAAATATTTTTGGAAATATTTTGAATGAAATGTACCCCAAATCAATTAAAGCCTTGCATATATAGGTGGCATAAGGTTAAAAAAATAAAAAGAATACGACAGCCTTCTATATCACTCTTCACAAACAGTGAGAATCTAATTAGGGAAAATCAAACATGCACATAATCTCCCAAAATAATGCGGCCCTACATCATATGGCAATATATAAGGTGTTAATCATACAGTATAAACAGTGATGGCAAAATATTTAGAGAAGATATTTCAGGTAGTAATTACTATGAAAGATTTCATAGCAATTTCTTGAGCAAGGTCCAGAAAGTTGATTAGAAGGATGGTTATCATTTAGGGCATAGGAAATATGTGCAAAGGTATAAGGACATGCAATGGTATAGTGGGATAGGAAGGATATAAATTAGGATTACAACTGATAATACACAAATAAAAGTAAGCCCTATTTCAGGATCATGGGTAAGAAAAAGGCCTATTAGTGAAGTTTGACTACTGTGAATAAACATCTTCATGTGTTTATTATTTAATTCTATACTTCACCTACAATTACAATTTATTTTAAGACAGTGCTTTAACTTTTCTAACTTGTTAATTTTTTAAAGCGCCATTTCTTAAGTTTTATCTTTTTCCACTCATTTATTTATTTATTTATTTATTTACATACACACACACACACACACACACACACACCTCCTACCATTTGCACTTGCTGTCTGCTCTCTGTGTCCATTCACTACATGTTCCTCTGTGTCTGCTTTTCTCTTCTTGTTTTCTCTTTAGGAGGCTCTGGGAACCAATCCCAGGACCTTCCAACATGGGAGAGAGGCACTTAATTGCTTGAGCCACCTTAGCTCCCTGGTTTGTTGCATCTCTCACTGTCTCTCTTCTGTGTCTCTTCTTGTTGTGTCATCTTGTTGCACTGGTTCTCTGCACCATGCAGGCCAGATTGCTTTTTACCAGGAGGCCCCAGAAATCAACCTGGGACCTTCCATATGGTAGATAGGAACCCAATTGTTTGAGCTATATCCACTTTCTCCACTCACTTAAATGCTACATTTGTGCATAAAAAATATTAGGTTAAACCATATGAAATTGCCAGTTTTGCAAGTCAGAAGGTTTTGAATATCAGTAAATTCTAAAGTTCAATCTAATTAATTATATCAATTCTCCTAAATCAGGACTACTGATTCTGCTACTTTTATTTCCAATGTCTCTTTATATGACATTGTGCTAATTACATGATCAAGTGGGTCCATCAACTCCCTCCTTTTTTTCCTTCTAAACTTAATGACTATTTTTCCATCCATCTTTTCATACTTTTTTAAGAAACACTCTGCCAAATTCCCCCAAAATATTCCCTTTTATTTTAACTATAATTGCGATAGGCCTTTAAGTCAATTTGGATTTTTAAAAAAATGGCATGGTTATACATGTTGAGTATTTCTCTTTAGTTCATTAAGTATTAAATGAATGTTTGTCTAAATGAATGTTATTTAGTCTTTGATATGTCCCATACATTTCTTGCTATGGCTATTTCCATGTATTTTATAGTATTTGTTTTTGGTGTAAGTGAGTTAGTTTTTCACTATATTTTCTAATGAATTATTACATGTTTAACAATAATAAGAGTTAACACTTATTGAATACATTCTCCTTGCTACTATTACAATTAGCTTTCAGAAGGTCTCTAATGTAATCTTCACAACATACCTGTGAGGTAATTACTAGTGTTATTTCCATTTTATTAATGAGGAAACTATGGCACAGAGAAGTTAAGTAGCTTGTCTATGATATCATGGCTAGTAAGAATGTATTTAAATGTGGACAGTTTAACTAAAGGATTATAATTTAACATCCCATCCAAACTTTATTTATTCAGATTTATTTTATATCTTGTCACATCATTTAATCTTCTATTAGTTCTAGCAGTATTTTAGGTTATGATTTTAACTTCTTTGGATGCTTCAGTTATACCTTGTACTAGAGAATTCATCTTTACTTTCTTTCTGTCATCCTTTCTCTACTGAATAGAAGAAGGTAACCTTGTTCTGCCTGGATCATGAGCGTCTTTATACTGGAGGAAGAAAAAATAAAAGCTAAATATTTAAGTTGGCTATGAAATTCTTGGGTCCATCATTAGGGAAGTGTAAGTCAATCTGTCAATCTGTATTTCTGAACTCTTCAATAAATGTATTCTGCTCAGTGTTCTACCACAATGCTACTTATATAATATTATTTTAATCTGAAAGAGATGGGCAATATGCCAAGTTTTAAATAAGTATTTATTTGTCCCTATGTATATATTAGCCAAAAGCCTTTAAATTTATGCTTCCAAAAATTCCACAGATATTCAAAATTTACTTATACAACCCTGAGTGATAATTTACCTATATTTATATAAATCAATAAAATAATCTATGCATGGGAACCTAATTGCATAAAATTGTACTAACAGGTTAATAAAAATCTCTTTTCAAAAGAATTCTAATATCAAGTTAAAATACAGAGATCTGTATCTCAATTAGGAGAAGCATTCTCTTTTAAGTAGTTCAGATGGCAATAGAGGAGAAATTCATCTTAAGTGAGTTTGATATGTACAATTCTAAGAATTGACAGAACTATGTAAATCATGTGTATTATCATGCTTTATCTGAATGTCTCTACAACACATACAAGTTGAAGGATTACGTGTGAGAGGAGCTTTCAGAGCTGGGTAGGTGCTGGGGGTTGTCTTGACACTGATTAAGACACTGACAGAGTGCACAAAAAGCCATTTGTTGGCCTGACATGTCAGATGGATGAAGAATCAGTCTTTGTCTATTGAGTTCAGTTTTCTTTCAAACTGACTTACAGATCAGCTGTAGCATTTCCAGAGGCAAATAGTACATTGATTTTTAATATGGACATTAGGCAAAGCACATAGTAATGAAAAAATTTTAAAGAGACTTCCATAGCATTAGTAAGCACAATGAACAATTACACATTAATATTAGTAGAATTTCCATCCATCTTCTACTTCTTAGAGCCACTTTTTAAAACAGCAGCCCCCATTAAAAAGCTAATTCTCTTTCTATCCATGACTAAGTTGTGTGGTGAGGTGTAGTTTTGTTAGGCACTGAAAAATAAGTGATGGAAAATTGGAGTTAACAATATGTCTTGATGATTCCTATGGTATACAAAATAATCTGAAATTGACAAACCATGTTTCTCCCTAATCCTACTAGGGAGAACAAGTAAGGGAGAGAGAGATTCCCTGTGATTTATTGGCAAGTGTTGTGCTGTTAAATAACTGTTTTATTATTCTGTCTTGACATTGACATATTTTATTTCATTCTAAAAATTAAGATTTTCAGATGCAAAATCTTATCTCAATGTTGTATTGACTATGAGAAATGAAAGTTATTTGGGGGAACAGGAGGTCCCAGGTTCTGTTCCTATGTGCCTTCTGGGAAAAAAAAACAACCAATCAAAAAAACTCAAGCACAACTAAGAAGAAAACCAACTCAGGAAGCAGATGTGGCTCTGTGGTTGAGTGCTGGCTTCCCACACATGAGGTTTCTGGGTTCAATCCCCAGCCCCCACAACTTAAAAAAAAAGTTATTCGGGGCCATGTTTAAAAGCATTGGGTTCATCAAGTATTGCTTCCCTTGTTACTATTCTAAATCATTTATTTTTTAAAATTGTTTCTATCTAAGGTGTTTTAAGTGGTCTATTTCCCACATTTCCACATTTTTAAAAAATGGTTGCAATGACCAGATGCTGAGTTTTGGAAGCCAAATTATCTATTTAAGAGAGGAAACAAAATTATATCCATTTGTACCCTTGCTTCTGCCATATTCCTAGTGTAAGACTGATGTTACTATGGAGCAACCCTTTCCATGCAGGAATTAAAAATATTGCAAGGATTTGTTGTACCAGTGTCTGCCCAGTGGTAAATTGCTTAGCTCATGAAAGATTTTTTTCCTAAAGGAGCAGTGGAATGAAAAAACCATAAACACTCTCTTTCCTGATCCTGCATGAAGTGAAAAATACTAACCATTTTTCTTTGACTGGCCAGAGTTATGAGTAACATCTGTGATCAGAGAAGACAATAAAGGTTAATCACTCAATATATGCAACTCAAATCTGTTGTCAAGTTTGAAGCAAAATATAGAAAACAAGCATTCCAAATGATTTTAAAACTTGCAATATTTAACTATTCTACTGTGATACAACCTAGAGGAGAAAAAAAGTAAAATGAAAGGTGCTTTTTGTTAATTAGTGCTGTTATTCTCAGGCTTCTGTATATGTATTAGGGGACCCTCTTGAAGTTGTTTCCAATAACCCAAACTGGGACAATTTTCAGTGCAGACCATGCAAATAGTTTCAAGTATATTTAAATCAATTAGCTCATAATGATACTTTAAAAGAACAAACTCATCATTGGCCTTTGGAGGATGCTGTGAAACTAACTCATTATTTTTAAAACCAGTAAATCAAATATTTATTCTGCTTTTTCTATACAATCTGCACTTCAGGGTAGCCACATAGTTGATGAGGGGAAGTTTCTCCTTGTTGAAGTAGCCCAGCTAAAAACTGAAGAAGGAGTGATATAAATAAAATATGGTCATTTTCATACCCTACTAAAATAATGGATTTACTTTTCCTTTAAAGGACCAGATTCTAATTATTATGGGTTTGAAGACCATATGGTCTCTGTTGCAACTAGGCTGTTGTAGGAAGAAGGAGGCCATAGAGAGACACAACACAAATGAATGAACTTGTCTATGCTCCATTAAAGCTTTATTTACAAAAATAGACTACAGGCTAGATTTGGCCTATAGGCCATAGTTTGCTGATTGCTGATCACCTAGGCAATGATCATCAATAGCTACTAACATTATTGAAAGAGATAAACAGGTGATATACACCTCTTGACAGAAGTAAATAGCTTTACATAGCATGATTTATGAAGTATTTTACAATAAAAACTAAATGTAAATCTGGTAAGGCTTAATACATATGTATATTTTATATACATTATATATGTATATATAGCATATCTATATATTCTAAAAGTAAGACACAAGGACAAAAGCAGCAAATTACAGACTATGGAAAACTCTACATGATAAATGACCTGAATTCTTTACCAAATAAATTGCCAAAAAGGGAAAAGAGGGGCAGTTGGAAGAAGAATCTATTAGTTAAGACACTTACAGGACATCAGCTGCAATGAAACTGTCAATTCATTTTCTGATCCTGATTCAAACAAATCAATGAAACATATAAATATATATGATATTTTAAAGTTGTATAAATGTAAAAATCATATAATCAGTTTTGTTTTCCCTGCCAGTCTCATAGATATAGATATAGATATAGATATAGATATAGATATAGATATAGATATAGATATATAGATACATATATTTTGCTAGCAATTGTTAATTTATGCTTTCCAAAAGTATACTTTCATATGGAAATATTTATATATGAAATGATATGATATATAGAATTGCATTAAACATAATTTAGGAAAGGGAAGGAAGAGTGAATGGAGTATAAAAAATTGGATTGGAGTTAATAATTTTTGAAGCTGAGTGATGAGTACACTGGGATTTTTTAACACTACTTGTCTATTGTTGTACATGTATGAAATTTTCCATTTTACAAAATTTAAAAAAGAAAAGCAGAAGGATATACTTCAAGGTTTATAAATTTCAGTTCCTTATCCAGATAACTTTTGATAAGATCATACATTTTATTTGAGGATCTCTCCCTTTGACATTCCTTTCTATTTATCCATTACAACATCATATTGCTTGCCTTTGACTATTACCTTGATTTTCAAGATTGTAGAGATTTTGTTTCTTCCAAAGGAACAAGTTATCTTCTTAAACTTGGGCTTATTCTTTATAGTTCTTGGAATACATTCTCATCAACACTGCAGAGCAACGCTAAATTACTCTAAGAAAGCAATGTCCTAATCCTATTTTGAATTCAAGTTTCTTTCTAGAAATGATATAAGACATAACAACCCTACTGATGTTAGTTTGACACTTAAAATAACTTACTCTATAGCTATTACTTTATAATACTATATACTATAATAATATTGTATGTTATTAGAAATATGTAAACTTTGTTATATCAAAAATAGGCTATATTAATTTTGTTGTGCTTATTAATTCATGAGTTTCTTTGAAATATTTTTTTTTTTTTGAGGTAGTGGGGCCCAGGGATTGAACCTGAGACCTTGTATGTGGGAAGCCGGTGCTCAACCACTGAACTACATCAGTTTCCCTGAGTTGGTTTTTCATTTGTTTTGCTTGTTGTCTTTTTTTTCCCAGGAGGCACCAGGAACTGAACCCAGGACCTCCTATGTGGGAGGCAGGCACTCAACTGCTTGAGTCACACCTGCTCCCACCCTTTATAAATTTTAATCAATGAAAGTTGAAATATAGGGAATTTCCCAGCTTACTACACAGTTGTAACAAGGAGAAAATCCCCCAAAAAAGAAGCAATAAAACTATACTTTAAGTTTTACAGAAATGTTAAGATCTTTTAAATTACACTTCATTCCATTAAATACCCAGCAATTACTCATATATAATTGGAAGCATTTGACTTTTTATTTTATGGTATAAGAAATTATAGTTGATTTCACTCTTTAATTTCATTTAAATTTTTCACAAGAAAACAATGCATGTATCTTTAAAAGAAAATATTTCCATCGAGATGTCTAACTTCCTGCCCAATCTCTATAAAATACTTGATATTGGTTTGTGTAAATATTGTAATAATTATTATTATAGTCACAATAATTATACTTTTAAAATCTTAACCATTTTGCAGGTACTTTATATATATTTACTACATTTTTAATATTCAAAACAACCTTGCAGTAATGGTCTTACTCCAATTGTATATTGGAAAACTGAAATTTAGGGACAGAACTTAATATTACCAGGTTTTTGCAGTCTTAAATGATAGAGCTCAGTTTCAAGCTCAGGTCTGAGTCTTGAGAGCCAGCCTTCTTTCCAGCCCACAATGCCATGTAAAATAACTAAAACCGTGTGTCAGAAACCTATTCTTATGGAGATACCACCTCTCCAGCTTAATGTCAAATGCACTGTTCTTTACTCTAAGGGAATATTATGTGCTTACATATTACTGGCAAGCAGAGGGCATCGGGTAGAGAAATAGAAGTGATACCAACTCTCTGGAATGTGCATTCACTGAAAATGTTAAGTTGATATTCTCTGTAAAAAAAGGTCAGTTTGAGGTGACCCAGTATATGACTTCAAAATACACAAAGGCTAAATTAATCTGATTCTAGAAAATGTAATATGTGAGACAAATAAAGTCAAGAAGAATCATGTATCATCTAAATATTAAAAACTATTACAAATAGATTTTGTTTACTACGAGATTAAAAACTTTTAAAATATAATATGACTCTGAAAACTGTTTTCTTTTTTTAGAATGCCATAACTTTTTGATACGTGAGTTCATCCATATAAAATGTCTTCAAAAATATATTTGTAAGATTATGTAAGATTTACCCCCTTATTTGTGGTGCTATTCCAGATAAGAACAGATCCCAGGATTTAAGGTTCTGCCCAAGAATTAAATTTTGATTATCATTTTCTTCTACATGAAAATGGTTCTAGTAAGTTCTGTCAACTGTTGGAAATCACAAACTTTCCCTAATCACAATTCAGATGAGTTGTAACTTTCTAGGATAAACCTTCTCACATAACAGTGATTTATTCAAAATCTGTTATGCAGCCCTTCTCAGTGCATGTCTTGGGCTAGATATCCTAGAGTCTACTCAACACATACTGATCATACTGATCGCCTTCATTTCTTCATAGGTTCCATGTTCTCTCTAGCTTCCCGGTAACCCAAGCCGCTCCTTCTGCCTGAAGCTTTTCACTGGGCCAACTCCTCCCCATCCTCCAGGGCTCCAGTTAGACATCACCTTCTGCAGGAAGCTTTCTCAGATTTCCTGCATTTCTTTGTATCAAAAGCGTGAAGCTATTAATTTAGATTATTTATGCGTATTTCTTTAATTAATTAATGCAATTGAAAATACAACAATCTAAGAATTATACGACTTCTACTCATCTTGGTATTTGACTCATTGTCTCTTCTCCAGGGCATAAGAGTTAATGTTTCTACTTACGGGTTTGCTGAAAACAAAAGCAAATTCCCAACTACTTGTCAACTAAACGCAAGAGAAGAATTCTTGTTGTTGGCCATTTTTTGGGGGGGTTGGGAGTTGGGGTGGGGACAATTGTTAAAATAGAAACACTATATGTACTAGAAACTCTAAGGTGCCAGCTGTACATTAAGTAGACAAGTAAAAATCATTGTGAGCATTCTTTCTTCCACCACCATTGTACAGTAACTTTGGGACTGGCATATAATCTTTAGAGAGCATCTTTCAGAAGATAAATCACTGGCTTGTGCTCTGCTGCTGAGTCCCCGCTTGTCTAAACTGTTTATTTGAGGCAGTTAATTTAATTTTATAGAACTGTAAGACTTTCATTCAAAATGTAAGAAGTGGAGGTGATTCTAACGAGGTGAAACATAAGATCATCCAAAATTTGGCAAATACCTGTTCACTTTCTTTTAGTAAGGACGTCTCTTGATGATCTCTTTAGAACAAGGAACAGACACAGTTTCTGGTTCCAAATTCTACTTTATTAGAGAAAACAGCCCATGGGCATGCTATTTTAGGTGTTCAAAATGACAAATGACCAATTTGTGTTTGTGTATGCATACATATGTGCCTTAAGTATTTGAAACAGGCCCTGAGTAATGCTTCATTTCCAAAGTTGCTCTATACTCCTACAGCATTTTGTACTTCCTCTCTCATAGCATTTATCACATTAGATTGACTTGCTAGTTTAAACTCTATGAAGGCAAGAACCATATTGTTCATTTTTGTGTCCACAGAGCCTAGAACAGCCCAGACACAGAGTAAATAATGAATAACAAGCGAATGAATGTCATATAAATTATAAAAGACAAAATGGATTATTGGTATCCTTTTTACCACTCTCAACATACTCATTTAGATTATTTATGTGTATTTGTTTAGCCCAAATATCCTTAATGCAATTAAATGCATAATGATGTAAAAATTGTGTGAATCCCACTCTAAATGGTAAAGCCAAACACAATTGATCTTACTGCTCCAGTTACCCATCAATGAATTACAGAAGAAAAAGTGATAAATCCAAGAAAATTTTGCAGGCTACCCAATAATATATTTCTGCATTTTCAGGTGGTTGAAAACTGCAGCAAATAAATACGCCTTCTATTTAATTTTAAATGAAAAGACAACCTGAACAGAGAATTCCACAGCAGAGACCATAGTCAGAACGCCCTGGCATCAAGTATCTCAAGAATAAATCAAGGGCAGGTTAAATACCCTGCTGAGTCATAACTCAGTGGCAAACCCATCATATTACATTTTTCTTCCAAAAACATTTTGAATGGAGTGTTACTGTACAGAGTCCAATTTTAGAAGCAAGAAAGAGATTGAGAGGTCATTCAGTTCTTTCTGAAATGACCTGAAAGTTATCCCTTTACAGTGTCTTCTCCAATTTAGTTTTCTTAATATTAAATGTTTTGCTCAAATTCCACTAAAACTAATTTCAATGAATTTGGTACCCCATTTTTGTTAGAGTAAGAGCCAAAGAACTTAATGCTTTGGACCCTACATAATTGCCTCACTTTTATATTACCAGCCTTTCCCACTCTTCTCCATCATCACCCTCTCCTAGCCACTTTATTCTTCCTTGTATGTGTCAGGAATGCTCCGACCACAGAATATTTGCACTGGCTATTCACTCGCTTAGAACACTCTACCCTCAGATATCCACATGGATCACTCACCAATTTCAGGTCTTCAATAAAATGCCATTTTCTCAGTAAGGACTTCCTTCCCTACCCAGCACCCCTGATTCTTCAATAGTACTTACCATCTTGAAACATTATGTATAAATAACTTGTTTATTATCTTTAGCATGAGTTTCTTTCTGTGTAAATGCTGCAAGGAAAGACAGTCATTTCCTCTGTCTCTAGCACCCAGAAGAGTGTCATATGTAGGCTTCACAGTAAATATTTGTTAAGTAAATAAATGCAGTACATATTTAAAAGTTAAGTATGGAGCTTGCACAGATGCAAAATGGCAGAGTATGAAGATTTACAGAGCTCTTCCTCTACCAAAAAAATAAAAGAATAAGAAAAGAATGAGCTGGAGAAAGGGATTGGAATTGACCAGGTGGTAACCCTGGAGCCAGACTGGGCATTTAGAATAACCACAGAGTGCCAGACAAAGGGCGAGGCTGCTTAGAGTTCAGCATCTGTAGGTGAAAACCTGAACCAGTAACCAGCACCTCCCACAGTCCTTAACTTCACAGAAACACCTGAGGAAATGGCAGCAGTTACTGAAATATGGCCCAGATTCCAAGAGTGGCTGGCTGGAGCCAGGGTGGGTAGAGAAAACCTTGTCCTCCTCAAGTTGCCCTTGAGAGTCAAGCTAAGTCTGTGGGATTCCTGAGGGCCAGCACAAATGTCAGGACAGCAGTGACTTCTGGCTTCACACCAGCATGTGCCAGGACTTGAAGAGCCACTGCCCCTTTTTGTTGTTCTTTCTTTTGTAGGTGGGTGTTTCTTGATCTGTTGGACCAAGTGCAGATGCTAGCCTGTGTTTCAACCCTCTGCACAGCAGTACTTCTCTCCTTACACCTGCATCTACCAGGATATAAAGAGCCAGTGCATTTTTTTAAAGTTGGGTTTCTTTCTTTCTCTTACATGTTTTGTTTGGATCCCTGAGGGGCCTTGGTAGATGCTGGCCTCATTTTGGCCTTGACAACAGCAGCTGCCAACTTCTTACCACCATCTACCAAGAGACTTGTAGAGGCATTGAAATTAATACTGAGAATGTCCAGTTAGCAACAAAAGCTACAAAATATACAGAGAGACAGGAAAGCATGGTCCAATCAGAAGAAAAAGGAATTCAGCCGAAATATCCCAGAGGAAACTCAGTCTCTGAACTTGCTAATCCAATATCTTATATAAACTCTCTTAAAGAAGATCATTGACCTAAAGAAAACATGACAAAGAACTAAAGGAAATCAGGGAAACAACATATGAACAAAATGAGAATTTCAATAATGAGATCAAAATTATTTTGAAAAGTAACTAAATGGAAATTCTAGGGCTGGAAAGTATGAAAACTGAATTGAAAAATTCAATAAAGGAATTCAAAAGCAGATTGGAAGTGGCAGAAGAAAGGACAGTGAACATGAAGTAAGATGATTGAAATGATCAGTCTGAGAAGCAGAAAGAAAAAATAATGGGGGAAAAATGAACAGAGTCTGAGGAATCTGTGACACCATCAAGGATATCAATATATTTATCATAGTAGTCCTAGAAGAAAAGAAGAGAGATAAAGAGGAAGAAAAAATACTTTAAGAAATAATGGCTGAAAACTTCCCAAATCTGATGTAAGATTTGACTATACAAATCCAAGATGCTCAATGAACACCAAGCAGGGCTAGTCTAAATAAATTTTACCAAAGCACATTATAATCAAATTGTTGAAATTCAAAGACAAAGGCAGAATTTTGAAACTAGCAAGAGAGAAGTGGTGCATCACATTCAAAGGATCCTTATAAGATTAACACTAATTTCTCATCAGAAACCATGGAGGCCAGAAGCAATGGGAAGACAAAACTAAAGTGCTGAAAGAAAAAAAAAAAGTTATCCAAGAACAATATATCAGGCAAAGCTGTCCTTCAAAACTAAGGGAGAATTTGAAACATTTACAGATAAGCAAACACTAAGGGAGTTCATTACCACTAGTCTTGCCTCACAAAAAAAATGCTAAAGAGCATTTTTCATATTATTTAAGGAAAAGATACTAAATAGCATCTCAAAACTGTATGAAGAAATAAAGACCTCCTGTATAGATCACTATGTGAAAGAGCATAAATGCCAGTATCAGTGCATTTTTCATTTGTAATGCTCTCTTCTGCTTTCTATATGGCTTAAAATTCAAATGCATAAAAATAAATATAAATCTTTATTACTGAGCACAAAATATATAAAGATGTAATCTGTGATAAGAACATAAAGAGGAGGTGTGTGGGACATAGGAACAGAGTATGTGTAGGCTACTAAGTTAAATTAGTATCAATATAAACTAAATTCTAATAGAGTTAGGATGTGAAATATAATCCCCATGGTAACTGTAAAGAAAATATCCAAAAATTTTAGATTATTTCTAGATAATTTATTCTTTAAGATGATATTGTAAATGAAAATGTTTTCTTACTTTCCTCTTGGGATTATTCATTGCTATTAATAGTATATTTGTTACTTTTGTATGTTGATCTTGTATCTTTTAACTTGCTAAAACCATTTATCAGCTCTAGTAGTTTTCTTGTGGATTCCTTTGGATTTTCTATACATAAGATCACATCATCTGCAAACAGATGTGGTTTTACTTCTTATTTCCTTCCTTTGCCTTTATTTCTTGATTGAAGCATTACCTATTTGATTCACATACACTAACACTCACTTTTCCTCTTTTACCAATATTTAGTATTTACATTTTTGTTTCAATTTCATGTTGGTTAACTTTCACCATTTTCTTTTCTATTACATTCTTAAATTTTAATTTCATCCTGCTTTCTAAAATTAAAATTATTTCAAAGTAATTATTTAATTGAATTTATCAATAAATAATAATTTTCCAATTTCTGTCATGACTGTTTTTCCCATAATCATTCCTTACCTATCTTTATATTCTTCTTATAAAACATTTTAAAATAGTTCTTTCTGAAAGATTATATGGTTGGTGAGGTAATTGTATAACGTTTTAGCCTCTGTTCTGGAATGACAGTTGATTTGTATGGGTTTCTAGGAATAACAGTTATTTTCCCCTCAGCTTTTTGAAGTTATTTCCTTCTAGTCTGGCAACTATTTTTGCTGGTGAGAAGACTGCTTGTATTTTATTCTTTTATGAGTAATGTCATCTCTCTGGCAGGTAAGATTTTCTCTTTATAACAGATGTTCTCAGCTTTATGAAAATGTGTCTACATAGAGATTTGTTTCTGACTTGCTTAAGATCTAGGTTCATTACTTTCCCCCAATTCTAGAAAAGACTCACCAAGTCATCTTCAATATTTCTTCCTAACCCTTTCTCCATACACTTCTACTAGAGTTACTATGTGACATTATCTTAAAACTTCTCAACCTGTTACCAGGTTTTTAACCATTCCTAAAAATTTTTTAACCCTTATTCTCTCTGAGTTGCAATTTAGATGGAATCCTTGGTGATATTTTCCATAGCATGAATTCTGTCTTCCTCTGTATCTGTCTAGATCTTACTTCCTGCTATTGAGGTTTTTAATCTCATTTTTTAAAAATTTCCAGCATGTCTAATTGATTCATTCCTATCCATCTAGTACTGTTAAATTATATTGTTATTGTTTCATAATTTCTTTGGGTTTTTTTTTGTTTTTTGTTTTTGTTTTTTTTTTGTGGATGTAATTCAGTCTTTTTCTCCTATTGGATTCTAAACATGTTCTTTTTAAAGTCTTTTTCAGATTAGTTTATTATTTTCATTTTATCTGGATTGAATTTATCTTTCAGTTTTTTATTTTTATTTTATTGGCTTTTATTAGCATTAGTTTTAAATATTCATTTATAGGCTTTTCTTGATTGCTCATTTGCTTGCTCTCTCTCTCCCCCCCCTCCACCCCGCCCCCCCAAATGTGTCTGATGTTTTGTAATTGCCTCTGCTCATCTCCTTGTCTGGGGCCCTCAGACCAGAAAATGATCTTGTGTTGGAAGTATATTACTTTCATGTTGTAGGAAAAATTTCAGATACTTGAACTAGTGGGCAGCTTGATCCAGGCCTTGGGAGCAAAACCAATTATTCTTCTATTTTTTCTTAGATATCCAGTTCTATGTTTATAGGCCTTACTCCAAGTCAGTGATCTATCACAGCTTTATTCATTTTCCTTTCTAGGTTGATCTCAACCCTGGTTTCAACAAGACATTTTATCTGGTTCCTTTACTCTTGAACCTCATTCCTCAGCTAACAGATCCAGCAGTACTCAGCAGGCCACAGCTTCTGCCCCACTTACTGCTTTTGCTTAATATTTCTCTTCTGGTTTGGATTCACAATGAGGCTTATTTTGCTTTTGAATGTAGCAATATATTTCTAAATTTTATTTCTGTGCTTAACTAATGAGAGGAGATTTTCAGAGGAGAAATCAATTGTGCACTTAGAGGAAAAGCGTTCAGTTGAGCTAGTAAAATAAAAGGAGTCATTGAACACATTTAGAAAAGACAGCACTAATAAGATCTAATGAATAGAGAACAAAAGCCAGCAGAACTGGGAGAAGGTCTTTCTTTCTTCTCACATAAGGAATACAGAGAGATAAGCTCTCCATAGGAGTTTATCAAGTTGAGTCAGGTTTCAGAACTGTCCTTGCAGCATTCCTGGATGTCTTGCCAAAAGGATTCCCATCTTATGAAAATTATATTATAGGGTGGAAATTGCATTAGAATAAAATATATAGTAATTATAGATGGAGAAACATATGACCTAGTTTCAGAGGATGAGATGAACAAGAGAAGAATGTGGGTTATTATAAGGCCTTATGCTGGTCCGCATGTTTAGAGATTCTGTGTATGATATAGTTTCTTGTGTCTCCCACTGACTTTCCTGAGTCAATGCAGATGATTGATTTTCAACTCTGACTTCCCAATAAAATCACATACTGACATTTAAAAATATATTGATGACCAGGCCTCACTCCCAAAGATTTAATTATTCCACTGTAGGGACTGGGCATCAAATATTTTCTAAAGAACCTCAGGTACTTCTAAGAGAGAGCTAAGATGGAAACACTCCTCGGAAACACTAAATGGATAATATGCATATAACTGCACACCTACATTGTCTTGTCTCAATCATTTCTTGACCATAATGCCTGAAAGTACCCTTAGACAGATAAATGGTAGAAATCCATTCTTTCTGATGAGCTGTGTAAATTGACTTGTATATTAATTTACTATTGCTGCTGTAACAATTATCATAAAGTTCATGGCTTAAAACAACACCAATTTGTTCATTTACAGTTCTAGAAGCCACAAGTCCAAAATAGGTCTTACTGGGCAAAAATTAAGGTGATGAAAGGGCTGCTTTCCTTCTGGAGGCTCTAAGGAAGACTCTATTTTCTTCACTTCCAGTTTGTAGAAACCTGCATTCCTTGGCTCGTGGACCCTTCATCTTCAGAGCCGGCAGCCAGCATAGCATCTCCAAATCTGTCTCTCTGACTCTGATCCCCTGCCTCCTTCTTTTAAGGATGCTTGTGATTACATTGGACCCATCTGGATAATCCAGGATGACCTCTTTATTTTAAAATGCCTAACCCTATCACATCTGCAAATTTCATTTCTCCA
Organism: Dasypus novemcinctus; assembly: GCF_030445035.2. Classification (NCBI taxonomy): domain Eukaryota; kingdom Metazoa; phylum Chordata; class Mammalia; order Cingulata; family Dasypodidae; genus Dasypus; species Dasypus novemcinctus. The sequence goes on from NC_080679.1 coordinate 92,405,354, forward strand.
CGTAAGGAAATGTATACATAGGATCTGGGGATTAGGATATGGGTAACTTTTGAGGGCCATTATTCTGCCTACTGTACTTTGGGATGGAAATGATTGTAACAACTTGATGGTTAGATCATTCTCACCATCTCTAAAGTCAGGGGAGACTGAACTTGCTAGGAGGGGTTAGTGTGAGCAAGCAGAATATTGGACCTCCTCTGTTAACTTTCTTCTTTCTTCTTCATGTCCTATAATTTCTGTCCTGTTGCTTCTGTTTCTTTTTGGGAATAGCTTTGAATTTATCTACAAATCATTCCATTTTAAAAAATAATTGCTAATCTATACACCCTTTTTTTCTTGTTCTCTACCAATATTTCATAATGCCTTGTTCCTACATTTGTTTCACATCTCTGAGAATACTATTATAGATGAGCTATTCAAGGTGCTGGTCTGTGATTAGGGAAGGGTCTCTCTCGCATCACAATGCAAAAAAGTACACTTCCGTCTTCCAGGGAAGGTCTTGCTATGAAAACCAAACAAACAAAAAAGGGAGCAATATCTTCAACAGTGTGCTAAATATCACAGCTGGTTTAGATTCTAGCCCAGGTGTCTTTCCCCGCCTGGACTGACAGTAAGTCTATGAGCAGGCTTTGTGTGGCACTGCATTAGTGTACATGAAATACCTTTCTGAGACCTAACTAAGTACTTTCCTCCCATATTCATTTTTCTCTTTGCTTACTTTCATCTGTCTCTGGTGTTACCAGCATGCACATTCCTAGTGAGGCTTCATAAATAAGAGAGAAAAAAATGGGAACTAGTGTGGGTTTATGTGCCGTGGCATACTTGGGATTGATTTCCCATGAATCTCATCTCTGAGTGAGAATTCCAGCTGGGAGCAGTAGGTAGTGTGGGACAGAGCAGATTATCTCAGTAAGGCTCTGACACTTATCAGATCAGGAATGAGGAGAGCTTCAGTGCAGATATTCGTCCCAGAAGTCTTATTTTCCAGTGGCATTTTAGACCATTTCTTTAGAGAAGACTTATCTGTTTTCTACCTGAAGCTATATATTTGCTATCTACGGAGCCATAGATGAATTTAGTTTTATAAAGGTTTCCTCTGCTTTCATCCCAGAATCCCAGACCAGCCCTCTCCAGTAGGTGTTAACTCCGAGCCCAGGGTTCCCCAGTAATGCCATGGAGAGTAGACTAGTTTCTGCAACTCTCCCATAGCATATACTAGGCTAGTGCTTTCCCTGTCTCATTTGCTTTCTGCCTTTAAGAAATTTACTCATTTACTTCTGCCTTTAAGAAATTTCTCATTTATTTCTAGCTCACCAAAATCTCTTTTCTGTTAAGGAATTATTTATTTTTGTTCTTCTCTGCATTTTTTCTGGGCAGATAAAAGGTTCTGGGAAGGACCAGAGGAAACATGTGGGTCTAATAGGTCATCATAATTTGGAAGTTTATTAATATGACTTAAAGCCAATAATGAAAGAAGCCAAAACTTAAAAACAACTTTGATGACTACTTAATTATACATAACTGTTTAACATCTTCATTGACTAGCAACATTTCTAATCTAATAAAAATATCATCCAATATCTATGGAAAAGTAAACCCAGCTCTATGTTATTTGAATTATTTGATGTTTTCCCAGGAGTGGTAATGATTGTGTAAAAACTACTTGAGCTCTCTCACTTGTCCTCCTGTAACCAGCCGAGAACCGATTTTATGAGCCACCTAGGGGACCTCTCATCATGAACAGAGGAATAAATTCAGATTATGGGGGATAGAACTATTTTACTTTGTTTTCATCTGTCCTTTTGAACTAGGCATCAAAAAACTAAGCTCAAATGGATTAAGTAAGAAAATCTGTCCTTTCTTTCCCATCCTAACTACTCTCTGAATTGGAGTCAATTTTCAAGCACGTATAACAAAATTGCAAAAGGCACTGGAGTTTGAGTCAAGCTGATTTGTGTTTAAATCCCTCCATCAGTTACCATATGTGTAATTTTGGACAAATGATGGTAACATCACTCAGTCTCAGTTTTTTTATCTGAACATGGGACTTATATAGAGTCCATTTCACAGGGTTCTTTGGAGAAGTTATAGACTTACCCAAGTACATTTTATATAATGTATGATAAAAACTGTTGGATGTTTTTAAAAAGAAATTGTTTTCAATGTTTCAAAAATGGACAATGAATAAAATGGAAAAAAGTAATTGTTCCTTTTCTAAATCTACAGCAAATGATTCTGTCCAAATACATATATCATTCCAAATAGTGTTGTTTTCTTACATAGTATATAATGGTTACAAATTTTATTTTAAAGATACATTTAGCATTTTACAGTTTTTTCTAAAATTTTCAAAAAGCAAATTCTGAAAGAATGTATAACTATGGTTCTTTTTGAAAATCCATGGATTATTAACCCAAGAGGTTAATAAATCCTTTCCTTTTTATTCCTTTTTCCAATATATTTTAATGAAACTGAGCTCATAAATTATGAGAAAATGCACAGATATGTTTTTAAAACACAGTATGACAGAGTTCATTCCATCCATCATCCCTTTCTAGTTCTCCCACCTGCAGAATGTAGATGATTCCAACATTGTAAATGCCTGGCCAAAAAATAAAATAAAATAAAATAAACCTCTTACTCAGTCCACATACACCAAGCTATCCTAATTTTTATTTACCCTTTTTCTAGAAAAGATCTGTTTTTTGTCCAGGGTAGATAGGTGTCTGAACCACACCCTTCTGAATTTTAGAGGGCTAGACATGCTGCCTGGCCATCTTTTCCTCTTAGCAACCATTTACAACTCATCAATTTCCCCTCAGAAAACGTTTTGTGGCTTTTGTGGTCGTTGTCATCGTTGCCCTGGATGCTGTTTTTCCCACACAAACATAATACACTTTCTTCCTCTACTATCTCCTGCTCAGTACCTCAGAATTATCCTTTTCCTTCTGAGCCCTTCCTTCCATTTGTGAACACCGGGAGAAACAATGACCTCAATTACGGTTCATAAGCCTGCATGATACACCGGTAATAAAGCGAAGGGGACGCTCAAATTGTGAAGTGAAATTAGACCCAGTCACAAGCCTGTGCCGTCACCACTAGAGCCCTGGAGTGTGCCCAGGAGTCCCCTTCAGAATTCCACAACAGTCTCCACCCACGTCCTCATCCGCCTCTAATTAAACTTGCTTTCCTCAAGCACCAGCATTTCAAAAACAGTTCTTTTCAATTTTATTACTTTTTTGTGTTGTTTGATTTCCAGTATCAAAAGACCCATAATTTTCAAAGGTTTTGCTCTGAATATGTGAAACATTTCAACCACATTGTGTGTGCAGTGGAGGGGGTGGTTTGCCCACAATCTTAATCACCATTATAATATCGTTGCTGGAGGAAAATGTACTCTGGAGTTCCACACAAGTAACTTACAAGTAAGCGTTTAGTATATAACCCATTTTGAATGAGGGGACTGCTTATACACATAGTTTGAAAGCCGCTGAGGCTCCATTCCATTAAGGATTAAAAAGCGTGAAATTTAGCATGTAAATAAGTCAAATTATTCACCAGGCCCAAAACTTTGCAGTGAGCATCTGCTCACTTTTGGAAGTTCATTTATTTTCCTTCACCTGGCATAAATTGTTATTCAAACTGGTCTCTTAAACCAGAAAATCAAATTAATATTGGAATATGGATAAAAATAGTGGAAAGCAGCATAATGTTAAAATAGCCAAGTTTAAGAACTATAACTGTAATCTATATAGAAAAACACTTTGCCACTTATGAAATATCTAAAGACATTTCAAAAATCAGGGAATTAAACATTCCTAAAAAACTAGAAAATTTTTTATACAATCTTAATAAGACATTGCACAGATACCTTGAAAGAAACCTGTGCCCGAAACCTTTAATGATATCTTGACACCTCTTGTTTTCCAGCAAAGACCCAGATGCACAGAAAATGAAAAGAGGTAAAAGTATATTTTTTACAATTTTCCACTAGTATAAGCACTCTCATTTGACCGGCTGATTAAATTACAGTAGCAATACCTATTTGAATCATTTTTAGATTCATTGGGATCCACAAAAAAAATGCCAGGAACCATTATAATTTATAACTTTAACATCATGCTGGAAAATGTCACTTGAATTTTGCTTGAATTATATTTCCTATGTGAAAACGAAAGAGCCACGTAAGTTACGCTAAATCTCAGCGTGTGTCTACGTCATCACTCACAGAGACAGAGAAAATTCGTTTCTTTCTCTTCCCACATGTAAAAAGCAGCAAGCTTACTGATTTTTTGTTTCTTGTGTTATTCTGGAAGAAGTGACATCCCCCCTCCAAATTATGCTGCTGGCCCCAAAGGTCAATGAACACAGTGATGCAGAAAGGCATAGCTGACTGCAGGGAAGACGCTCTTTCCTACCATAACAAGGGTGTGCATATTTTGGCCAGGAGAAATTTGCACAAGGACATATTCTTCTACAGGTAATAGTAAGCAAATTCCTTAGGTTCAAAGGGGAATTCTGTGAAAATAGGGTCTAGCAGAACAATGCCGTGCAGCAAGGCTTACCTGGTAGCACTGTTTGTGTTTGGTGGCAGACCTATACAATTGCTTTTGCCACCTACGTGCCCCTCAAACACTGCCAGTGGAAGATTAGTTTCCTTTGCTTACGGTAGGAATCCTGCAGAGGCTGAAAGCTACAACATGGTGAGGGGCCACGGGATGTGAGACAGATAAATGTCATTTTGATTGTGACAGGGTGAGAGTGTTAATGGATGGCTTCATTTGTGACTTTGAAGCGTGCTGGTGTTGTAAAAAGATTTGAGATAGTAAAAAAACTTCTGTTTAGGTTTTTGTTTTTTTCTTTTGTCTCATGGAATGCGGGTTCCCTATAAAGTGTACTTCTATTAAGATAATGTTTCCGTGTTAAATCTTTCTAAATGTGGACGAACAAGAAAGACGAAGTTCCATTTTATTATTAAAATATTTTTCTCTTCAGTTGAGTGTCAAGTTCTATATGCTATTTGGGAACTTCAGGGGCCACGCTTCTACTCACTCAACCTTTCAGGCAGGCTGAGAAATAAGTTATAATATCTCACACATGTGGAAGAGTAAAAGAGCACAAAAATTAAAATTAGAAATCTGGGTTTGAGTCCAACTTCACCACCGACATCTTCTGTATTCTTCGGCAGTCACATTAACTATCTGTTCTCCTAATTCTTCATCTGACAAGTACAGGTAATAATACATCCTCATTTACCTTATTGGGTTTTTGTAAAGGTAAAATATGATGACTTATGTGAAAGAAATTTGAAAATCCTTACCACTAATAGAATTAACTAATTTAAGATTTTCTAGAAGAGCAAAAGAGCTCAAAATAGTGTCTCAGAATTTTTATGTAGAGTGATGTCCTGGTATACTAAGTGACTTTTTTTGTGTTGTGTTTTGTTTTGTTTTGTTTTACAAATGAATCCTATAAGGACAATGTTTAATCATTAAACCCTAATTCCCTTCAAATCTTACTTATAAAATAAAGAAAATGTATGCACAATGATCCAGGCATTCCAAATCACAATAATTGAAAAAAGAAGAAAAATCAGTTTACAAATACAAAGGTGCAGTACCTCTCCAACTTTAGGACTGTAATTATTTATTTTGCAATTAGGTCTTTCTCTTGCAGAAACTCATTGTTCTTTACTCGTATTTTACATAGTGAGAATTAGTTACGTGAAGAAGAATGGAACATCATGCTCATTCTCCCTACATGAAGTAAATTTTATTTCACACTGTTGGAAGAAACATGATGAACTTCCTTGGTCCTAGCCCCTAAAAGGACTGTGAGCAGTCGGCTAAAAGGTACCTGACTTTAAATGTTTAAACTTGTAAGCTAGCAAAGGTGATATATGTAGGACTAGCAGTAACAGTGAGTAATTTCAGTCAGAGGAAAATAAAATCAATAAATACATTTCTAATCCGATTAGGTATATCTGCGTTTATACTCAACGTTCCTGAATTCCAGAGACATCCACTTAAAAATCTCATTTGCAAGGATTTAGAGGAGGACTCTAACCTGAAAAACAATAAGGAAATTAGAGATGGAGGACAGGCCTGAAACTGGTAGTATTTAAAGAGTGGCACTGGTGTCTACAACGTGAATGAAAGTAATCATTTAACATTGTGTCTACACCTGACAGTTCCCTTTTTCTTTTCTGATGTAATCAAGTGTCTTTCCCTCACTCTCCTAAGTCATTGCAGGCTTCATTAGAACCACAAAGCAGAAACTGCTGGGCTCTTTTCTGCAAAATACAGCTCTTCATCCAGTTACCTCAGCTTAGGCTGCAGACTGAGATATTTGAGCACTGGCGGCTGGAAAAGAGCTTGCTCCTGTTTTATTTGTTCGCATTCTGGGTCCTACATGATTCTGATTACATTACAGATGGCTTGACGCTGTCAAGGATAAACACAAGAGTTAAAGAGACTGGTTGTCCCTGGAACTGGACAATAGGAAGACTGAGTTTAAGACTCTTTGTTAGTGGATCATATGAGGGTCTACTCTGCTTGCCAATTGCTACCTACCTATGAGTCTATAGGTGAACTATTTCCCTCTCCATTTTTTGTTTTGTTTCAGTTTGTGTCATTTTTCCTGCAATGGAACATTTCTGCATCCTGAAGAAATGTTTTACCTGAGAATGCGGTAAACACATTGTGCACTGTTTTGCCAAAAGAGGGCAATGTTGCTGTTCACAATTTCCTTATTCCCTTCTGTGGGACCTGGTCTCTAGAAGGGTAAATAATCGCTGCTGTCTCTTCCCTTTCACCGTATACAAGTTTCCACATGTCTATGTGCTCTGTAGTTAATCAGGACTTTGTAACTATCTGTCCTACCTATTAACTGCATCCACTTCCAAATTGTTTAAAGGTTAACACATTTCACTCCATGCATGACTGGTGCAGGCAAGCGAAGTGCTGTCTCTGAAATTATAAATTCTTCCTTTCTGTTCTCCAGGTGATGGGCAAGAGGAGAAACGATCAGCTTCAGGAAACGTTCAAAGGCATTTTTTGCTATGTCTCTATTCTCAAATACTCAATTAGTACATTATCCAAGTATATGCTTCACAGGTAACCAAACTGAAAATAAAAGGGAGAGAAAAAATAGATGTGTACATTTTCAGGGAATTCACTTCAAAATTATCCATCATCTTATTAATCAAAACATGATTCAAAATCAACACAAGGATATTGATAATAATCTCATTGACTAGCACTCCTTTCTTTTGTGGGGAGTGGGAGAGTGGATTTTGCATACTCTGATTTTAAATGATTTGGTCCACTGTGAATTCAGGCCTTTATGTAAGAGTTGTTTTCTTTAGGAGACTCTAAATTAGTGATCCTCCTCTTCTTCAAGATGTTGCATTTTTCCTCTTGGCAGCTTATTATACTTTAAGAGGTTATTTCCACCTATTTTTCATTCCTTTAAAGAATCGTAATTCAGTTTGTTTTCAAGACGCACAATATAGATTCGTAATGGAAGGTTTGTTTGAGTAGCAGAATTCCTGACTTTTTCTTTTTTTGCCATAAAGATGAAACACTCTCAGTCTATATCAGCATGCTTGTTTGTGCTGTTGCTCTCTGAAGCAACCGGCAACTAGCTGGACTGCCAGATGAGTGCTGCTGGAACAAACTGCTCTTGCATTCTACAAATCCATGAGCTCATTTTTCTTAGTCTGGGTTTTTAAGCCAGAGTTGTATTTAAAGTTCATTAGAGGGAAATGATTGTAGACGTCTTTCTTGAGCATTAAACATTACAGATATATTCTAGAAACTGCAGCTAGCTATTTGATCAGAACCAAAAGTACAAAACTATGAAAATTACAGTCACTAAAATAAAAAATATATTAAGAGAAAGAAGAACTAGGTATGGATTGGCAAATTCTTGGAGCAAAGGATGGTCTTAGATGGGCCTTTTGGTTTTTGTGTTGTTTTGTTTTTGTTTTTCAAACTCTGAAGCGCCCCATATTCCCATATGTAACTGGGCTTGAAAGGTTTAAGTAGACTCTACAATCCCAGGGACATCAATAAAGCCCATCAAAAGCTCTGTCTGCTGTAGGTGGTTCCAGGAAATCCTTATTTAACATTGACTTAGTTTACTGTGGCCTGGCTTTTTCATTTCTTCTGAGTTAAAGCTCTCACTCTAGCCATCTCATTTCTGCTTCCTTCTCCTACAACTGTCAGTATATGTACATGAGAAAGTCTATGTTATTAAAAGAATAATCACCATATTGCAGGTTTCTGAACCTAAGATTGTATTTTCTTTCTCACATATTCATTAAAAAATATAGATTGTATTTTATTGAAAGTGCTCTTTAATGAATAGTATTCCTGTTTGAGTACAAGAAGGAGCTTCCAGTGCAATTCCCTGACAGTAATTGTGGTCTGAATTGAGAACATACAGTAACCGAGTGCAGTTAATGGCCACCCTGTGGATTGAGTGCTCCACTTTTGTCATATCTGGCTACTTTTTAAGACGCAGAAATTAGTTAGGCCAGTAAAGAGTTAATTATGTTCTTGTGTCAGGAAACCTTCAATGAGCAGTCAGAGAAAGGAATTCTTTGTCTTTAATACAAAACAGAAATTTCAAAGACCCTGGCAGATAATATATAAATAGTAACTGGGCATTTTGTGTGTGTACGTGCATGTGTTCTGTATGTAATGTGAGAGCAAGGAAAACCCTCCAGTAAGACAGGCTACCATTTTAAGAAGAACTAAGTCAGCCAGGGGCATCTTTTAATTTCCACAGAGATAAAATAAACAGGACAAAACACCTTTCCATCCAAATGTCATCTTTCCACTTCTCTTTGATTTCATCTCCAATCACCTGATATTTACCAACATATAAACAAGCATGTCCAACTTAAGTAACAGGTTCTTTGTGAGAATATAGTCCTCTCCGTCAGGTTCAGGCAAAACAGACAGGTTCTGTTAAGATTAAAGAGATCAGATTTGCAAAGACAAAACAGAAGATTAGCAGTGTTGGTATTTTGTAAAATTCTGAGAAGTAGAAAGCTCTATATATTTAAATCTTGTGATTTGTTAGAACTTGAGAAAAAGAGTAATTAACGTACATGTACACATACACATGCATTCACAGTGACCTGGATAATATGATCTGCCTTGCCACAGGGAATTTACTCTGAAAAGCAAAATGCTAAGCTAAGCAATAATGTATATTCCTATACCTATCCAGGCTTTTGTGGAAAGGAATATAATGTGCTATTCTCAAGTTTCCCTAGAAAGGGAGAAAACTTTTTAAAGGCAGAGCATTTAATAAAATTTCTCACCAAATATTTTGGGTTCCATACCTGCAGGTAAGCAGCGCATCAATCAGACAGAATTGCTATATTGCCACCTTTATCTAAGTGAAAAATACACAGAAAGAGATAGCTCTAGTCCATGAAGACAATCCATATCCTATTTGGTGACCAAAGATTTATACCTCCCATGTCTGATCCTGGTTTTTATAAAATCTTATTGCTCACTAGCAAATTCTGAAATCAGAAGCTGAGATGGTGTCAACAAGAGCCCTATCATTATAGCAAGGTGAAAATTTTAGTCAAATAACCAATTTTTTTTCAATACTTAGAATATAAAATTGTTTGGTTAACTTTTGCTCTCAACTGATTTTGTTTTTCTTTTGGAATTGACTAGTTTGGTTTGACAGCCAGCATCTAGATTTTCACGCTTGATTCAAGAGCCGATCTTGGCAATGGCACAGTTTCCTTCAGTCAGCATAGGTATCCCAAATGCCCAAGTTTGAACTGACAGTTGAGAGGAACACAGAAAATTTTTACTGTGACTATAAGCTTTTGTTCGATATTTCAAATTGTTTTCAATTTTTTTTTCTACTTCTCTGTGTATTTTATTTTGTATAAATGAGTTTAGTATGCAAACCAATTGATTTTTTAACCAACGATTGCAGGGTACAGTCAATATAGAGCAGATTAGATTTCATTCTCATATATCATATACACAATATTCAGTTAAATTCTCATCCTTCAAATACATGGGGTTGAGTGTGAAGCAGAAAGAATATCATCTTATATTGAGGTCAGACTTTGTGCTGAAAAGTTGAAAAAATTTTACGAGTTTTTCACAGAGTCCAGTATGATAATGTAAGTATCTGTTATATTGAAAATGAAAAGGCATAGGAAATAGGTAACCCTACCAATTTGCCATTTGGTGGTCAACTAGTGCTCCCCCAAATCGGAGAAGCACAGAGCACCAAGTAAATTTCAACAAGTTCAGCACTTTTTGAGAAAAGATTGATTACAATGCAAGTGTTAAATGAGATGTGACCACTTTAAAATGTAATTTTGTTAAGTTTGGAGTAGGGCCTGTCAATGCCAACATTTCCATCTTTGTTCCATGCCATAGATGTTTGCATAGCGTGGAGATCATCTGCAACAGTAATATTTTTAGGATTGAAACATGACCATTTATGCTCTTTGTTGAGGTGAAATGTTTGTGAAAAAAAAGGGAATATTCCATTTTTAAAACCAATATAATTTGTGACTTTCCAGACTTAAGAATATGCCACAACCCAAAGACTTGCTTTACTTCAGTCTGATTTAGGAGGTCAAATTTCAAAATGATGACACAATTTATGGTGTATATATAAATTAAATTTTATATGTGATATATATAATTTTATTTCAGCTTATTTTTTATAGTATTGTTGGCATTTACATTTGGAGCTATCTTAAAAGTTATACATAGTTTTTAAAAACTTTTCTTTCTCAACTACAAATATGATGTAGGCTGTTACAAAGTACTGTAATAAAAAGAAATGATTATTTCTAGAAACCAAAGAGGTTTTTAGTAGAGTTTACCTAATTATCCCTGAACCCCTTCTCTCAGTATTACAAAATAACAATCTAACAATACACTAATTCAACCAGGAGAATTCTCCCCTCCCCCATCCCTGGCAAATAGCAGTCACTGATATCAGCCTACTGTTTGTTGTTATTGTTATCATTGTGTCATTATTCTCATTCCTAAATGTTTAATGCCATAAAACCAGAAATATCCATATCAATTTTGAGTTTTATACTCATATATGAAGGCAGAACACACTAAACCTATCAATAAACCATATCTATTTATGCAGGATAGCAAAATAATGCTAGCTTTCCATTAAAAAATAATAATAATAAAGTAAATCTCTTGATCAGTGATAAGTCAGTAATCCCGCCATTCCCTGTTCCAGATGTAAATGTGATTCTAAATTCCTTCTGCCTAAAACATTTGCATCCTAAACAATAATATGTAAGCTGTCAAAATTGAAGATATCTTCTGACATCAACTCCAAGTTTTGCCTTAGTTCCACATTCACAGTTACCTGGACAATCAAATATACTGAACACATATCCCAAAGAAATTTCTAGGACTTTGGACATTAAAAATCATTGCTAAAAAACGGAATAACATATGATCATACGTGTTCCCAGAACATGAATACACCAATATCTGGTATCATAGAATTATGTGAAGAAATTGTAATAACTGAAAGTATGTAAACTTGTGATTATCTTTATTGTCAGCTGTATATTAACGAGTGCAGTAGCATAGTTCACATTTGTTATGTCTATTAGTTAGTGTTATCATTACTTGTCTCAACTAGGAGTTCAGCTGAAGAACTTTTAAGCCCAAATTGAGCTCTTTGTTCCTTAATTAGATCCTTATTTAAGTAGTCACACAATATTTAAAAATTCTTAGTAGAAGGGATAATTTTCAAGAGCTCTGAGCACATAATAGTGGATCAGAACTACTGTGTCCTGCCTTCATCCTGCTGCTGATTTACTATGTGATTTCAGGTGACTCCCTCAACTTTTTTGAATTAATACTTTCACGTGTATAAGCAAAGATTAATTAATGCTTGTTTATAAATCATTATAACATTTTTGGGTTAGAGGTGCGAGTAATGCAAGTACATCCTCCTCAGCTAAATACAAATACACATTGCCAATTATTTAAAAATACTAATGGAAACTAGAGAACTACTCCAGATGGAATATAGAAATCAATTCCTAAGACACTATCTTGATTAACGTTTAACCCAAAACACTAGGCTTATATAAATAAATTTAATTCCCAATCACTGTATAGAATAAGACAGTGATTATTAACCATCTTGAATAGCAATATATCTATTCAGTGCTTTGCACTTTCCAAAATCTCTTCATTTACATTATCTCAAATCTATCACATATCTCAGTATCACATAAATTAGCCCTTAAAATGTATCCATCTTGGCAACCTAAATTGCCTCTATCGTTTTCCTCAGTTTTTGAGATGGATTCCACAAGCCACGAGTGAAAATTCTTCTCACAACTTTACAGTCTCAACCCATATACACATTTATGATGGAGATTTGTTTTTGAGGAAACGTGTTTCCCTAACAAGTAGGCAGGGGCAGGAAGGAAATCGTATCCTAAGGAAGTCCTGCACCAGGGAGTAGGGGGCTATCTGAAGTGTTCAGCTCACTCTGGGTAACCTTAGGAAGAGGGTGGGCAAGAGACTCCCAGCCAGTGCTGTCTGAACTTGAAGGAAGATCAGCCATACGTTTATTACACAGAAAACATTTAAAACCAATCAAACATGCTCATTTGAATTTCATCAGAATACTTTGGCTGCCCCTCACACTTCTCACCGTCAAGATAGACCAAAAGTTCCATCCAAAACTATATCCCCTGTGGTGGACGCAAGAGGAAACCATGTCCTTCCAGGCAGATCACTGTTATCAGCAGCTGGTGCGGCAGCCAGGGATCATCACAGAAACAAATGCTTACCCAGGACAGCGGGTAGTTTTCAGGATCACTCACTGTAGGGTTGCTTATTTCTTTGATTTTTCCTTTCAGAGAATCTTGCTGTCCTCTCACATTCCTGAGCAGCACACAGGAAATGTGCGGGTGTCTCAAAATGAGGGATTACTTGAGGGACATAAAAATAATTCAGTTCTTTTCCTTTCCCACCTTTTCTTTCTTTTACTCAAACTATTTTGCTTCCTTTTTTTTTTTTTTTTTTTTTAATAATAATAGTGCCTGCACCATAAAGTTGTTGGAGTGCATGTAATTCACTTAGAACAGTGCTGGCACATAGTAAATGCCAAGAATGTTATGTAGTAGTGTTATAATATTTAACATATAAACTAAAATTCCCACCTGCAAATAGCCTAAAGCTGAGCTCATATCCTCCCTTTGCCATCGTATTCTTGTCAGCCGCCCTCATCTCAGCAGATGGCATCAGTCTCCATTTCATGGCCCATGTTAGCCACCGGAGTCTCCTTCCTTTATTGCTCCCTTTCTCCCTCTCCTTTCATCCTATCAATTGTCAAATATTATTGGGCATTCCTCGTTCTCATCTCTGCCTATCCACTTAGACTGCCTTTCTCCAGAACCACTAAGGTTTCCTAACGGATCATCCAGCTGTCCCCTTCTTAACTAGTCCCCTGAATACCTGGATGCAGTCAACGATCACTCTAAAGATCAAATCAGATCATGCCGAGTCCCTGCTTACAACTTTTACTAGCTTTTAATTGCCCTTGATATCAAGTTCCAAATGTATATCCATTGTATGATCTGAACTCCCTCTTTCTTTCCCCCCATTCTCCTCATCACCAAATTCCACATTCCCTTCAACCTCTCATCCTCAAATACTGTCCCGCTCTCCCTTCCTCGCCTTTGCATGTAGCTCATTGCTCTTTGTAGTCCACACTATTTTGCTCTCCCCCTTTTCTCTGGCCAATCCTTACTCCTTCAGAAATGAGCTTAGATGTCAAATCCTCACCCAACCATCCCTAACTATTCTCCCTCAACCCCTGCCAAGACTAAATTGGATGTCACTCCTATGTTTTGCTCCAAGCTTTATACCTAAAATAGTACTTTTCTCATTATACCGTTTTCCCATTTATTTGTCTGTTTCCCACGCTAGACTGTAAACCCCTTAAGAAACAGCCTGAGGGATAATCATTTTATCATTACATACATTAGCACATTCACGTATTTATTCAGCAAACAATTATTGAATGCCTATTGTGGACAAGAAGTGCATTCCACATTAGGAATAAAAATGACAATGTGTCCTATACTACAAAACTTTGTTACTCTAGGCAAAATATTAATTAAATAAGCAGTTAAAATGAAGCCAGTAAGTGTTTTGATAGGGGTATACGCAGGTTCCCATGGTCTCAGTAAGTCAGGCATGGACACCTGAAGGAGACCTGAAAGACAAACAAGTTGGCCAGGAAAGGGTAGCAGGTGTCGAGCATTAAGGAGGAGAAACAGCACATGTGGACACTAGAGTGAGGAGTGTCCAAAGGAAAGAGGCAGGTAGCGATAGGTGAAATGACCATGAGGCATTATAATTTACACTAGAAAGCTTTTAACTTATTCAAGAAAAATGAGGAAATATAAGAGTATTTAATATTGGAATGACTTGTAGATCTATATTTAAGAAAGGTGACTGGGACGATTGTATAGAGAACTGATTGACTTGAGTCTGAATTGCAGTTAGGATGCCAGTTCCTATCAAGGCAAAAGGAAATAGCAGCCTGGCCTAAGGTAGTGGTAATATAACTGGAGAGAAGTTAGGCAGACAGGACAAATAATTAAGAGGTAGGAAAAGAGAATTGGGTGTTTGCGATAGGAAGGAATCAAGAATGACAGAAATTTATAGACTGGATGCATTTTCATAATGGATTCACTGAAATGAGGAATATTATGCAAAGCATAAATTTGAGCCATGGAGAGAAATGATGATTCAATTGCAAATGTGAGATATGCACCTGTGCAAAGTCCAGGAGGATATATGCAGGAGAATATGTGCAAGGGGCAGCAGGTATATGGGCCTGTTGTTCAAGAAAAATTCTTGATTGAAGATATTGATATGTCTTCTTATTCATTTTACTGTACAGGTTTTCATCATTGGCTGCATATTAAAATCACTTAAGGATCATTTCCGAAAAAATGCTATGTCTGGTCCTCTTTCCAAATGATTCTGATTTAATTGGTCTTGGTGTGGTTTCCAGGCATTAGAATTTGTTAAAAGTATCAACCAGAGAATCCTAAAGTGGAGCTGTTTTTTATCTAAAAGAAAAACAAAAAACTAATATCCTTAGCATGGAAGAAAAAAAAAAAGGCCCTGCACAATTTGATGTAAACCTTGTTTTTCAGCCTCTTCTCCCACGTCACACCTTCTCCGCATTCTATATGTCAGCAGCTCTGATCTCGTCTGTCTCAAATTAGACAAGGAGTGACATCCCTCCATTCCTTTACTCGTGTTCCTTCCTCTGCTGAAATCCCTTTTCTTACCATCTCTGCTGAATTCCTATTCACCCTTCAAGGGCCAACTCATATGTCACCTCCTCTCTGAAGCCTTACCCAACCCCCACCCAGGGCAGAATTAATCTCCCACACTTATCACAGCATAATTATTTGATTGCATTTATAACTGGATCATTAGAAAGACAGCATTGTGCATTCTTGGAAATGTCAAAGAAAGAAGGAAAAATGAAGGGCATAATTACAAGGTTGTTTTCTTCACTTGAAAAAAATCTTACATTTGCATAGCATTTTCAGAGACATCATATTTAATCCCACAGCTACACTGTGGATTAGACAGAGTATTATTTCTCCCATCAATATTAGGGAGCCTCCGTTTTTCTGAACCATTTTTTCAAAAAGACCTCTTTAAATAGGTTGGTTATATTTATTTTTCAACTTATTTTATCACCACTCAAAACTTATGTACTCGTTAGGAAATTTATTTTAAACACAATTTAGAGAGTACTTTTAAAGTTGAAAAATCGTTTAGACCCTGTGCTGAATCTTTTCTGCTTGTGCCTAAAAATCGACTCTCTACTGCACCCTACCCTGCTCTTTGAAGGGAGAAGCTGCCCTGTACTGACAACGTAAATGGCTTAGGCATGGAGGTAGCACAGGTGACTGATGAGGTGGATTGAAGAGGGTGCGGTAGTACATGGCTGCCAGGGGCGACTGCGGGCTGTGACTGGTCAATGATCCCTTCAAGGCAGGCCTCACCCCTCCCTCGCAACCCACTGTGTCAGATGCTTTGCGAGGTGACCGGTCATGGCCCTTGCCAGTTCGGGCCTTCAGGTGTTATTGGAAGTGACGTGACTGGTGCTGGGTTACTATGTTATCTCTCGTGATTTCCCTAAGCCCTGGATATAGCTTCTGATAAGTCCCTTTAGTAAACTCTCTTTAAATTATCCTAATTTGAGTGTGCCATTTGCCACATGCTGGGACCCTCACTTATGTAGCCCCAAATTTATACTGGTTTAAATCAATGAATTTTCAGATAGAAGGCATGGCTGTCCATTTTAAGTGGATGTATTGTTTCAGTACATCATATATGTTTGATAAATCTTTAATTTTCTAAATTACAGTGGCTTTTGGTAAAAAAAAAAATAACATTGAACAGTAGGGAAAGTTTTACAGAATACATTTTAGATGATTAAGAAACTCCTCTGAAATAATTTTTCTCTTTTGTATTTATTAAACCCTAGCCTTGGTTTCAATGGAAAGAAACCTTCATGGACATTATATGCCACTATAAGGTTTATGATATTTAGGAAGGTTTTACCTTTTAACTTCTGTATCCTTTCTAACAAATTTCAAAAGATTGACTAAAGGATACCAATTGATGTTTAGAATTTAATTACTATTTTAAAATACTATTTCTTGTATCTTAGATATGCTATCCCCATTTCCTAAAAACATTTATATTGTACTGGAAAAATTCATTCACTATTTCATTGATTCATTTATTCTTCAATAAATGTTTATTGAACCAGGTACTGTACTAGGCATAAGAAAATACAGCAGTCAACTACAATGGACACTGTCCCTCCCAGCTCAGAACATATAATGATTATACATTGTGATATATTTTTAAGGCTCATCAAACAATTTTTTATTTAGAAATGTTACTTGTTATTTATATGCTGTAAATGAGGGCTTATGAAAGGGATAATCAAAAGCCTTTCAAAGGCATGTAACTGAACTTAAAAATGGTTTTTTCAACCTACCTACAGAGAGCCTCCTTTTATATATAGATAACAGCAACTTATTTTTTAAAAGTCAATTTTTCACAAAATTATTAATAAAAATTATTTTATTATAAATATTAAGTTAATTATTATGCTGAAATCTAACAAAGAGTAGTTAAGAGCATAGGCTTTGGAATTAGGCAAGTCTGATTTCAAATCTCAGCTCTACATCTGTGACCATTAGCAAGATAATAAGTCAACATCTCAAATCTGTTTTCCCCCTGTGAAAGGGAGATTCAAATATCTCTTTCCCTAGGATATTTGGAGTATTGGGTAAGTTAATGCATATAAAACAGCCTGAAGACCAAGTGTAAAATAAACATTATTGTTATTATTATTATTATTAACAGGACTGAAAAAAGACTTTAAATAGGAAGTTAGTAATAACTGAAGAAAATTGGCATACTAAACAAAAGGATGCACCATGAAGATCAATTATAATGTAATTATTTGAATAACAAAAGGAGAAAAGATGAAACTGTTAAATATATGACATATTTCTGCATATAAAATAGACATATTAGAGCACTTTTTTACAGGATCATAGTTGATTTACAAGTTCTCAATTCAATTTAAAGAAACCAACCCAAGCAGATGTGGCTCAGGGCCTGGGCTCCTGCCTACCACATGGGAGGTTGCTGGTTCGGATCCCAGTACCTCCTAAAGAAGACAGCGAGCTGACGCAAAGGGGAGGTGCAGCGAGCCAATGCAATAAGATGATGCCACAAGAGAAGTGGGAGGAAAAACAGAATGAGAGACACAGCAAAAAAAAGCAGGGCAGGGAGTGGAGGCGGCTCAAGTGATTAAGCACCTCCCTCCCACATCAGAAGTCCCCAGAATTGTCTCCCTGTACCTCCCAAAGAAACAAGGAAGACAAACAGACACAGCAAATGAAAAACAACAAGGGGGTGGGGAGAAATAAATAAAATAAATCTTAAAAGAAAGAAACCAACCTGGAACTTGTTTGCCTTAGAGGTGTGATTTTAATGAGGAAAAAAATGCGGATGTCCAATCTGCCCATATTAAAAGAAAAGGTTTGAACACTGCATTGAATTGGCAAAATAATTAGAATTTACATTTTTCAAGTTAAAATTAAATGCTGAAGTTTATATTTCTTTTTTAAAAAATTTCTCTCTTTAACTCATTGTATCAGTTAATCTCTCAAATACTATTCTCAATTTCATTGGAATGGAAAATGTCCCCTGGACTATTTATTTGAACCTGATTGTTTATTACTTTATAAACCATGCCATTTGTCTACCAAATCCATTTCCTTTTTTTTTTTTTTTTCCTGAGCACACAACTATACTGTATTTCTCAGGCTCCTTTGCACTTTGGTCTAGTCATGAGTCTAGATCTTGCCAAGACTTTAAGAAGCAGGGGTGCCTTCTCCCACCCCTTTTCCCACCATCAACTGGATGCAGATGAAAATGAGACGTTAGGAAACAGTGTAGTCACAGGATGGAAGGAGTCAGAATCACCAGATGGAGGAAAGCCACCCACTAACCAGATATACTTTTCTTTTTTAATTCATTTATTAAGCAACTACTTTTTGAGAACCCAGTTTGCAAGGGGCTGGTAATATATTAGTAAGCAAAATAGACAAGGTCCTCACATTCAAGGGCCCAGCTGTACAAGCGTCCATAGGCCTAACTGCCTTAAAATCTCACTCCCCTCAAGTGGTCCCCCCAGGCTACTACTAAGGGTTTTTCAGATTATCTGTGGTCATGACTACCAGTCATACCTACACTGTATTTCATGACTCAGTACACTCGTGAAAGTTTTTCTACAAGCCCCAAGTAAGATGAGAAAGTTATTCAACTTCCATGAAAGACATTTTCTTCAAAGCCTGAAATCAAGAGCCTTGTAGAACAAACGCCTGGGTAGGCACTCTCAGCGAGTTTATGACACCCAGTCAAGGAGTATCCCCTACCCAAGGGAAGACTACCTGGCAACATTTGATGAGCAGTATTTCAGAACTGTGAAGGATCTGTGTCTGCTACTTGCCTCCCTTTCTTCCCCTCTTTGTATAGGTTTATTGTTGTTATCTTGGCCTTTTTCCACAATTGTTTTCAATTTGTTTGTGTGTGAGGAAGAGCAGATAACTTGTCTTTTAAGTCAATAGGGCCCTACAATAAAAAGACCTACATCTGGACCTATGTGGGTTATAAGATCTTGGATTTCATACCTGATGCCATGATTGAATGAAACTTTTGGGATTCTCAGAATAGAGCTGAGTGCATTTTATGCATGGAAGGAACATTAATACTTATGAACAGGGAAGGTTATTGTTCAACAAATATTCACTTTCTCTCCAACACCCAGTCTCCATGGGAGGAGTATAAATGTCCCTATCACTGCAGTTGGACTTGGCTGTGTGGCTTGATAGTAGGATGTTAGCTGACATGACTTGAGCCCCAACTTGAATGGAAGCACTGTGACATCAGGGACTTTGTGTTTCAGTTTTTCGGTTTGTTTTTCTTTTTGACCACTGTATTCTCAGCATATAATCAATGCCAGGTAAAAGGTTTATTCATACAGCATGTGCTATAGAATGAATGGAATAGTGGTTCTTGCTGAAATATTAATATTCTTTGGTAGTTCTCTCAGTGAATGCCAGTAAGTGGTAAATCCTCTTAGTTTTTATAAGTCTGAAAGTCCATATTATACCCTCGAACTTGAAAATTTAGCTGGATAGATAATTTTGGTTGAAAATTATTTTGCCTCAATAATTTGGACAAATTACTCCATTTTCTTCTGGTATCTCTTGTTTGTAAGATTGTACTTCTAATTATCTTCCTATTATAAATAATCTCCAATTTATTTTTTTTGTATGTTACTTTATTATTTTTTTTGACAGAGCTGTTGTCTTTATTTCAGTGCTTCACCACCATTGCCTTTCTTTTTTTTTTCCAATTTATTCTTGATGCTTTTAAGTTTTTGTCTTTATTCTTAAGCTTTACAGTTTCATACAATATATCTAGGCATTTAAAAATTATCTTATAGGGGAGAGGGTATAGCTCAGAGGTTGAGCATCTGTTTCGCATGTACAAGGTCCCAGGTTCATTCCCTGGTGCCTCCTAAAAATAAAATAAAATAAATAAATAAATAAACAAACAAATAAATAAAAATTATCTTATATTTCAACTGAGGGTTTAAGGCTTTCTTTAATTATAGAAACTTCTGTCATTATCTCCTTGATTGTTTCTCTGTCTTTTCTCTGAAACACTTATCAGACATAAAACTGACTATTTTATTATTTTTAAAACTTTATTTCAATATCAAAAATTAAAATAACGTGCTCTACTATCTGATTTCACTTTGTTTAGTGTGTTGTCTTTCATGGTGTTCTATTTTAGCCTGTCTTTTGAAAGTTTACTTTAGAAGCTCTTCTTGAGTGAAGTTTTATTTTTCTCACTCAGTAACCACTCTTCCTTATATGGTGTTTAGGAAATCAGACACTCTAATGCAAAGTCTTGTGTTGGGCCCTCTGACTCCAGTCCTAGGGAATTTCCTGATTGGCAGGCTCAATCACAAGCCAACAGGGGCAGCTGTTGCTCCTTTTCTCAACCACCAGGCAGTGATGCTAGTCCTAATCCCCTGCCTCAGACAGAAGAATTCTCCATTAGATCACAATAGTTGAAAGCCCAGACTCTCCTTTCTGATTTTGGTCTATAAACCAAATCCTCACTGATTACATTTCTCTCCCTCTCTGGTTCGCAGATATGTACCATCTTGTTTTTCATCTGGCCATTTCTTTTTTAAAAATATTTTGTCTTTCATTGATGTTTGATGTGTGTGTGTGTGTGTGTGTGTGTATGTGTGTGGTGTTTGGGAATTTATTTTTTAATTATGAACTCACAGGTCTCCTGCACTATAAATATCCTCATATTCATTTTTATACTCAAACTAAACCATAGTGCTCTTTATTTCCCAAATGTCCTTCTTATTTCACTCTCTCAGTGTCCCTATTCTTCACTTTGCCAAATAGCACTTACCGCTTATTTCAAGGTCGAGTTCTAATAATAGTTTCATACCCATCTCTAATGTCACTTTTCTCAGAAATTATTTCTTGTTCTTACCAATCAGAAGTATTGATTCTAGCCCCGACTTTATATGACACATTATCTCCCCTTCTCTTTGAGAACCCTTTCAATATTCTTTCAACAAATTTTTAGGGGTCTACCTTGTGCAGATGACTATGCTTGGTTCTGGAGCTAAAAGAAGACATAACTCATTACTCCATATCTTGTTTAGTCTACTTATGCACATGATTTATTTCCCCTATAAAGTATAGTTTCCTTGAAGCCAAAAATTCTGTTCACTCTTTATTTCTCCCCAATGACCTCTTGTGTGCCAAATTAATATTCACTGAATTGGTACAAATTGAATAAAGAAGTAAATTTATGAATAAATGAAATAACATACTCCCACACTGATTAGATTATGATTACTGTCTTATAGATTTTGGGTCCCCAGTGTCTAGAAAAGTGGTCTGTCTATATAGTTAATGTTCAAAAGGTAATGAATTGTGAGGGTGATAGTGATATTATCTTAATTTAGTCCATTAAGGTGTACAGACACTCATTACCATGTAAAAATATACTTTAAAATCATCTTATTCTAAATTATCCATACTCAAGTTTATAGATTAGAAGTATTTTTTTCTGTCTATTCCTCTCATTACTGATCTAGAATAACTTTTTTTCATTAGTAATTTTTATAATAATTCCTTCAGGGTTTTAATCAGTCTTTTTTTCTCTCATTGTACTAAATTGTTTCTTATTTTATCTTTGTCTCTATGTAAAGTACTCCTATTAATTATCTTAAGATCTGGTTACTATTTTCCTTCTTCTAATTAGATTTACCCAATTCTGATGAAATAAATTCATGTGTCTTTCTTCTAAATTCTCGTATTTCTTACTTTAATGCTTCTCATGTATTTTCTCCTCACTTTTACTCTAGCCATGAAATTAAATGAAAAAAATGATTGGTAATATTAAATAAGACCTGTTTAAATCCCAGGTAAATAGTTTTCAGTGAGAATCATATTCCTTTTAAAGACGACTAAGTGTATTTTATTTCTCATGTTATCACATTTTTAAAAAATGATTTTTTATTTAGTGTTCTTGATTTCTTCATAATATCTACGGATCTCAAAAGTTATAAACATAAAGTAATATAAAGAATTCCCAGAAAGTCTAAGTATTCAGCACTGTTGATAAACTACTTTTCAGAAGATAGGTGAGGAAAATATGTGGGTAAGATAATTGAATATAGTCATCTTAATCTCAATAACACACTGTTTCCAACCTTACTGCCTTTTATTCTTGCAGCTGCCTTGACATCAAAGCACTTACCATTTGTTCAGTCAAAATTTAATAAAAGGAGAAAACTGCTATGTATTTTACCAAATGTTTACTGTGTGCATTTCTCATTTGCCAATGTTTTGATTGGCAGCTTTATATGACCCTGGGTTTTAATTTTATATGAAATTTGGTAGGAAGTATATTTTAGAAATGATAATCAAAAATGACTGCAGATCCTCTGTGTATATTTTTCTAAGGAAGCTTTTGTTTCTTCAAGTTGAATTCAGTATCCCTGATATACAATGAGAATGATATGCCTTAACAGGCTGCACACTTTTGCTACTTGTAGAAATAAGTAAAAATTTGCAAATCTTTCTACAAATGACTTTGGTTGAAGTATTTTGGCACATATTTGTTAAATTTTTATAGTTTTCCTAAAATCTCCTGGCTTTAGTAGTTTTTTCCTATTAAAGATGTACTGAATATGTTTTGACTAGACAGATTTTAGAGCTATGGAAGCAATATTTCTAAAATAAACCTTGAGTTGTTTTCATGATTTACATTTGATTGTCACCGTCAGTACTTTTGTTTCTTTGTTTTCTAGACCCTGGCTACTCCAAGTATGGTCCATGGACCAGAGAATTAGTGTCACTGGGCAACTTGTTATAAATGCAGATTCTCAGTCCTCACCACAGATTTACTGAATAAAATCTGCATTTTAACAGAATCCTCAGGCAATTCATCTGCCTTTTATATTTTTAGAAACTGCTTTAGATAAATCTGTTATCCATTTTAATACCATCCCCATACTCTTTTATCAGCTGGTTTAAAATGCATCTCATGCCCTTGTCCTAGTTCCTGGAGCATTGAAATTCACTTTTTATTCTTCCAAGGTATTAAAGAGCTATCATTAGTGTGGAAGAGGATAAGCAGAGGGCGGAAGAAGAGAGACACAAGCAGTGCTCACTAAGGAGGGGAGGGCAGTGTAAAGAAAATACAATAATTCTTTTGTTGTCAGAATGATGGGTAGAACATCCTGAATTTCCAGCTCACGTAAAGGATTTTCTGCAGCGCTGTTACTTTATTTTAGCTATTTGATGGCAAGATTTCCAAAATGTATCACAATTTCTAATCTCCAAAAGTAGGGTACAGTGAACATAACATTTTCTTGATAAAATATTGGTAATTAACATGAACTTCCCTAATAGAACTGTGCCAGACACAAAAATGTGTTGAAAGTTTAGTGAATTATGTAGACCTTAGTAAATCCTATATGTCTTTCCACAGACCATGTTGTTTTGATTAATTATTTCTTAATTCAATTAATTTATTTCTTCTTCCTCCTGTCACTTTCTGATTAGTGGTGTCACCATTCCCAGTGTGGGGACTTCTTCTCACTGCTATTGCTACTTCTGCTACAGTATCATTCTGTTCCCCATCACTCTTTACCATACCCAAGCAGTTATCTCTTTCTTGTTTGTTCATGTTTATTTTTGCTTATGTTTAGTAGTTTTCCCTGCCTTATTTTTGCTCTTTTTCCCTGTATGTCTTATCCCATCTGATAGTCTTAGATTTTTAAATTGCAACATTAATTCAATTTATATTCAAAATAAATAATGATACATTTGTGTCTATATTTACTATCCACCTATCTGTTTTCCATTGAACTAACTACCTCTACCTGTTTTATGATTCTTTCTTTCTTTCTTTTCTTGCCTCCTTTTATATTAATAAAATTGTTTTCTCCCCCCTTCCTGGGAACATGCTATTTTTAAATTATTTTTTATATTATTTTAGTGGTTACCTGGATGTAGCATGATCCTTGATTAATCACAGTCTCATAAAAATTATTCCCACTTTCCCCATACTTCTAAAACTTTAGAACACTTTAACACCATTAACGTTCTTCAATTTCTTATGCAATAATTGACATGCATTCAAATTCTACATATATTTAAATTTTTCTGACATTATTATCATTGTTTTGGACAGTCAATACCCACTCAATATCCATTTTATATTTACCCACCTATTTATCCATGTTCCTGCTCTCCATTTCTTTAGCAATTTCATATTTCCCATTAGAATCATATTTTCAAGTTCTGAAGTCCTCCTTGTTTGTATTTAGTGAAGATCTGCTGACAATGAATTCTTTCGGCTTTGTTGACCTGAAGAATACCTATTTTTACTGTGTTTTTGAAGATATTTTTGCTGGATAAGCACATCTACGTTGACAGTTATTTTCTTACAACACTTTAGGATGCCATTCCATTGTCATTTGCCTTCATCATTTCTGTTGATAAGTCAGCTGTTCATTTCATTATTACTCCACTGAAGGTAAAATGTATTTTTTTCTCTGGTCAATTTTAATGTTTTTTCTTTGTCTTTGGTTTTCAACTTTCTAATTAATGTGCCTAGGTATGTGTGTTTATATTTAACCTGCTTTGCTTTGTAGAATTTCTTGACTATGAGTTGATGCCTTTGTCAATTTTGGAAAATTCTTAGCCATTATCTCTTCAAATATTGTTCCTGTTGTATTCTTTCTTTGCACTCTCTTCTGGGGTTCCAGCTATATATACATAAGACATTTTCATCTTGTCCTACATGTCAAAAAATGGCAGAAAGAACATCTACTCTTGAGTGGGTTGAAGTTGTCTGCAGGAGACCTATGCTGTTACCAACACCAATGGGAAATTTGGTTACAATTTAGAAATAATTGGTTTGAAGGTATCAATGTGCTCAGGCAATGAAACTGGAGAATCTAAAGTTGAGAGAATAAAACCTTTGAGAAATGAGATGACATCTGCATCTATTTTACCTGGTAGATTCTGATTCTTGATGCAGACAAATGGCTGAGGATCTGCAGATAAAAATTTGTGCTTTTCACATATTATTCAAATTGTAAAGTCTAAAGAAGAGAAAAGGTTCATTTTATTTCTAGGAGCATGGTCATATTGAAAACCTAGGTTTCTTCTCTTGTGGCATATGAGGGAGTACAAATAACACCGACTTTAAATTTTTAAAAGTCCACATGTGAATCCTGGTTCCATTCCTAACAAGTATATGAGTTAAAGTACATTATATTATCTCTTTGAAAATGTTTATACATAGTTACAATGGGAATGACAATTATGCCAAATGTGGTGGTTAAAGAAAACTGAAATAAATGTGTTTGGCACAAAGTAAGTGACTCAAAATGACAACTATTCTTGGAGAAGAATGCTTGTTTTAATGGTTAACCTTGACATAATTTCTAAATTCATCCATGGTGCTTTAAAATGACACAACTCTTTGTGGTGAAACATAGTGCTTTAAAATGATACAATTCTGACTGAAATCCTGCAGTAATGATTCATGTGTAAATTATATGACCAAAGTTATAAGCTCTCCTGGCTCTCATCCTTCTACATAGGTGTGTTGGAATGCAAGTTTCAGACATGTCTTCATTCACATTTCTCCTAACCAGCTATTCTTGGCCTCATCTACTCATGTTAGAGACCCTAAGACAAACAGCTTTATTTGTAGAAAACACAATTGGTTTCCGTAATCTTGTGTATTATTATTGACTATAAGTTGTAAGTTTTATGTATACGTGTTTTGTTTTTAAGATTTTTATTTTTTTATTTATTTCTCCCCCCTCCCTCCATTGTCTGCTCTGTATCCATTCACTGTGTGTTCTTCTGTGTCTGCTTGTATTCTCATTCGGCAGCTCTGGGAACCAATCCTGGGACCTTCTGGAGTGGGGGAAAGGCTATCGTTCTCTTGTGCCACCTCAGTTCCCTCATCTGCTGTGATTCTTATTATCTCTCCTCTGTGTCTCTTTTTGTTGCATTAGCTTGCTGTGCGAGCTCTCCACGTGGGCCAGCACTCCTGCACAGGGCAGTACTCCTTCATGGGGCAGTACTCCACGCAGGCCAGCACTCCACGTGGGCCAGCTCGCCACATGGGCCAGGTTGCCTTCACCAGGAGGCCCTGGACATCAAACCCTAGACCTCCTATATAACAAGCAGGAGCCCAATTGCTTGAGCCACATCCGCTTCCCTGTATATGTGTTTTGGTATTTAATATAAGTTACTGTGTGCTCAATACTTTCTCAATTATTTTAATTGCATTAATATCTTGAATCTGCACAGCAAATCTATGAGGTAGATACTATTGTTATCCTCATTTTGTTGGTATGAAAACTAAGGTAGAGATTTTAAATCAATGTTACAATATTTCACAGCTGGGAAATGGTAGAGTAGGGATATCAACCCTGAATGTATGTAATAATGCCACTCATAATTACTATACATTTTAGTCATGGCCCATACATTAGGTTTGGAATCCTGGCTAGTTAAAATCATTAAAACATCAAGGGCAGGGAAAGATACATGTGTAGGTTTTGTCCCCAAACCTGAGAAATCTTGTTATACAAACTGAATTTAATTAAAATCCTTTTGGAAAAATCATGCTATTTAAAAACTTAGAAAAAAAAACTTTATTGAGGCTAATTTTAATGCCATATAAGTAAATCTACCCCCAACTGTACTTAAAAATATCCACTGGAAAATTTTCATCATAATTTAATATTTTAAAAATTCTCATAGAATATCAGCTCCATATTCAATAGTCTTCTATTTCTATTCTGACATGTTGGCCTGGATCTCATCCTTCAATGGCAAATAAAGAAAATGTATTATTATTATAAATTGGTAACATCTTGAAACTATACAATTTTAATTCACTTATTTATTCACACTGTAACCTCATATTAGTTGGGAATCTTTCCCTTGCATTTCTGCTATGTCAATGGTTTATTCAGTTGGAAAATCCCACAGAAAATGTGAAAAAGTTTATTAACAGTGTGTTTGTTCTTTTAAAAAATATAGTAACGTACAAATTCTGTAAAATAAGACCTGAGCCATATAAAATGGCAAATCTGATATTGCCAGCAAGAGTTCTGTAGTAATCCAGATGTTTGAGCAAGACAGATAGTCTATATATTCATGATGCAGTTCCAATCTCATAATTTTTCACCTTAACCTCTAATAGTAAAGTTAGCATGGCCCAGGTAAAACCAACTTAGAATCAAGACCAGCTCACACTTTGTGAAAACAAGATAAAGGTTTGGAACACCAATACCTTATCTGATGGACTTCCCCAAATGTTAGCTATTAGATATGTTATGTGCAAGAAGATGGAACTCTTGAGAAGAAGAGTATAAATGGAATCCACAGACTATATCTATATATCTGTGGTAAGAAGAAAACACATTATATCTGTAGCATTCAATGCTAACTAATAGTGTTCTTTATATACAAATGCACACTTCTGTCACTAGCACATTTGGGTAACAGTCATTACCACAAGCTGGTTACAGGAAACTCAAATATGGGAAATGTGAAGAATAAAAAAATCTGGTCACTTTTTCCAGACTCAGGTTTTAAGTGCGTGAACCTAATCCTGGTGTTCTTTGGGTTCTCCTCCTTCTGCCAGTCACAATTTCTAATTAGCTTTTCCAATGGAGGAAGATGGATTATATTTTAATATCTAGAGACTAAAATTAGTTTATATTTTAGCAAGTTAGCACTTCTTAGCAGTTGATTTACTCTTGAAGCTGCAAAATCTGCGAGCTTGCAATTAATCATACGTTGGTCATTTTCTTTCAAAAATGTTCAGTTTCGCTGTCTGTATCATAATAGGGAAAAACATGTAATTTATGCAGTTTAGAAATTATAGCCCTGTGTTTAACTATGTCATAATATATTTTCTCACCCGCTCATTGTTCTTAACACTATAAAAGAATGTCATTTCGCTGCAATTTATTTAAGCAAAACCTTTAAAGTAAGATTCCTGGCTAAACAGTAACCTCTTGAAATAATGCTTTACTTTTCTTTAAATTGGTGCTTTTAGGATTTGTTTTGACCATTATTGGTTTTGTGGCAATTTTTAAAAATATTTTTAAAAAGAGGAACAGATTCCTGGCTTCTTTCTTGAAACAAGAATGTTTTTTCTCTTTAAAATTGTCTTTAATATTCTCATGTGCATAACACATGTAAAAGTATTCTGTTAATATGTGCAGAATACACAAAACAACTCCCTAGTGGCAATGTGATAATTTAAAGACACTATAAATTCAAAGCAATAGATATCTTTTAATTCACTGAATTTTTTAAAACAGGCACTTATTTGAAAATCAAAAACAGTACATATTTTAAGCAGTTTCCCCAACTAACCTCTGCCAGAAAATTAACCCAAAAACTGTTTGACATCCTTGAATATCACAATGCTTCCAGCATACTGATTTCTCACTGTGCTCTGAGACAAATCAATTAGCCTGCCAATTGTGTTCATTAGAATTCATTCATATCTCCATCAAAAGTTAATTAAAAGTAAAAGTGAGAAAGAAATCATCTCTAACATTCTTATTAAGTCTAAATCACCAGAGTAATTTCAAATCTAAATCAACAATCACTACTAAAACTTTCCTCCCCTCCAAATTACAGTATACCTGAAAAGAAAGTAAGGCAAATGTGAACCTAAAAGTTTTTGATATTAGGATTCCAAATTAAGGTACCTGTTCTGCATTGGTAACAGCAAACATTTTGGTTTGGAAATAGTAACCCTGATAAAGGTAACTTTTTATGGCTAAACCTCTGAATTTTATCATCTTAGGTGAATGTTGACACTAGTACTATACCTCAGCTTCAAGAAACTCAGCTTAAAATAAAATTTAAAAAGAATAACTACACAGAACAACCAATAGAACACGGCATTCTATGCTAAATGAAATTATCTTAATATTTCTATATGTGCTATATATATATATATAGGAGGACTGTATCATGTAGAAACCAGCTGCCAAAACAGAAACAAGACAGCAAGTCATGGCTTTCTCATTCCTAAAAGAGATTCTATTCCTGAATATCAAAATACCTCTGGTAGAGCTGTTGAAAGGAAAAAGTGTTTGGACATTAAATGTTCTGATTCTAACATGAGGCTCTTCCCCAGCCTATTTCTTCCATATCAGTTAAAGTATCATTCCCTTCTGTTTCCAGAGGTCCAAAATGAGCGCCCAAGTGAGGGTAGAAGAATCTTCCTGACAAGCCACGGAAAGCTTTAGACTAATTTCATATTCAGTTCTTGGCACTGAGGTCTGGGTGGAGGTGGGCAGGTCCACCCTGCCTTTCAGTCTCATTAATCATTTGGCTTTCCCTGGCTGCTCGCAGCATCTTCTGGAGGAACCCTTCTCTTTATTCATTCAGACAACCCTTTGGATTAAACAGAGCCAGCTAAATGTCAAAGCAAATCTGAGTCTTGATGCAGATAATCATTTCAATAATATTTCTCCATTTGTGCCCAAACACCAAGGGAATAAAGCTTTTCTGCTGTCAGGTACTGTAAGACTGCAGTTGGTGTAAATGCTTGACACTGAGCCAGATGGCTTAGCCGTGCCTCAAACATATGTTCAACAAGCAGGCTTGCACACATTGGAATTTTATTATTTTGAACTGGTGAGGCTTGCATATTTATTTACTTGACCCCCTTTGGTGTCACGTTGGTATTAAAACAATCAGTTATAAAGCTTCTCCAAGCAATAGAGTAGGGCTAGTTTATAAACTACTTGTCAGTTTCATATCACCACCTGCAGAGAGATATTCCTCATCTCATGGCCTCCTCTTGATAATTTAAAGAAAAAAGGTGGCTAAGTGCATTGGGCTGAGGGAGGCAGAAAATGGGAATTGAAGGATAGAATGCTGGCCCAGCTCAGAGATAAAGATGAATGTGCCCTTTTCTAACCAACTCTTCATATGACACAGGGACTCGTAATTTTCTTGTCTGAGCTTTAAGGAAATCACTTATTAAAATGCAATGCTACACATACCTTCAAAATATCAGAGGTAATTCTCTACATATGGGTACACACACATACCTGCACATTCTCACAGATAAGTTTGTATTTTTCTGTATGTTAAAAGTGAAAATTAATGCCAATTGTTTTGTCAAAGAAGAATTTGTGATCATTACAAATATTCATCACGCTGCTACTATATTACTCATAATACAGTATATACAGTTTTACTACTTAGGGACAAATGTAATTATAGAAAAGTTCATTTTCATATTACTTAATAGGTCCAAGTTCAGTATCAAAAGTGGCCAGAGAACAGGAATCAAAAACAACAAGCATTGCAACTATAATATGTAGCTTTCTGCATATAGATTCTATACCATGGAGATGATTTTTTACCTATAATATCATGACATCTTAGGGATTAAGACATTCATTAAGTTCAACATTTCATATTATAGAAAAAACTTTAGGCCCAGAGAATTGTATTGACATCCAATAAGTTTTACTGACATCCACAATCATGTAACTAGATACTGGGTGGGTATGTATGCATGTACTCATCGGAAAAAGAGCCTGTCTCCCAAGCTACTCTACACCACAGCACATTTTCTGTGCTATGTACAATTGCTCTTCTATGACACTAAAATTTGCCTAATCCAGTTATATTACAAGTGACCTACAGGAGATATGAATCTACCTGAGATAAAATGTACTTAACGCAGTGGTTCTCAACACTATCAGAACCAACAGAATCCATTCTATAACAAAAATATTTTGTGATGCCCCTTTTACTTTCCTGAACCTAAATTCATAATTACTTCCATCAATAATTTTTAAAAATCAATTCAATGCATTATTATTAATATAACTTTTCAATTTTTTAATATAGTTTTTAAAAAGATTCTTAGATTACATAAATGCTACATTAAAAATATAGGAGGGCAGCGGACTTGGCCCAGTGGTTAGGGCGTCCGTCTACCACATGGGAGGTCTGTGGTTCAAACCCCGGGCCTCCTTGACCCGTGTGGAGCTGGCCCATGCGCAGTGCTGATGTGCGCAAGGAGCGACGTGCCACCCAGGGGTGTCCCCCGCGTAGGGGAGCCCCACGCGCAAGGAGTGCGCCCGTGAGGAGAGCCGCCCAGCGCGAAAGAGAGTGCAGCCTGCCCAGGAATGGCGCCGCCCACACTTCCCGTGCCACTGACCACAACAGAAGTGGACAAAGAAACAAGACGCAGCAAATAGACACAGAGAACAGACAACCGGGGGAGGGGGGAGAATTAAATAAATAAATATTTTAAAAATATATATATATAGGAGATTCACATATGCCCTGCTCACTACCCCTCCCACATTATCCCACATTAATAACATCCTTCATTAGTGTGGTGCTTTTGTTACAACTGATGAACACATTGCAGTGTTGCCACTAAGCGTGGATTATAGTTTGCATTGTAGTTTACACTCTCTCCTGCACAGTTTTGTAAGTTATAACAAGATATATTATGGCCTATATCTGCCACTGCAATGTCATTCAGGACAATTTCCAAGTCCTGAAAATGCCCCCATATTACACCTGTTTTTCCTTCTGTCTTCCCTCAGAACTTTCAGAGGCCACTGCCTCCACATCAATGATAAAAGTTCTTCCATTGCTAGAATCACAATCAGCCTGTTGTAGAAAACCAGTAGGTCTACTCTAGTCCATCATTCATTCCCCAATCCTGAGGGTTCTGGGATGGTGATGCCCATTCTACCCCTAATTGAGCAGGGGCTTAGAACCCATTGGGCAGATTGATGAGTCTATCTTGCTTGCAGTTGTAGACGCTCTCTGTTTCTTGGGACAGTCATTGTCCATCATCATCTCCTTGTTAGTTGTCCTGAGTGAGTCCAATGAACTGGAGAGTAGGTGTTGCAACTCTGTTGAGATTCATTATAAATTTTGAAAAGGAGAAAAAAAGGAAAGTAATTTAAGAACTTACTATATGTTAGACATTTGAACACAATTATACTAGATAATTTAAGGAAGTAATTGGATGCTTGCCCCTTTAAGAAGAACCTTCCTGAACATGCATTTACAAAAAGCAGGAGTGTTTTATCAGTGACTCAAACACCATGAAGGAGAATGCTTATGACTGACAGGATTTTCCAAAATGCTGAGTAGAATCCTGGCAAAGTTTCAAACCCAGTAAGTAGCATTGAAATTTTATTATTTTAATTATTTTTGTATATGTTTTTTTGAATTTTTTGAAAATTTAGCACATATTATACCCATGCAATAATAGTTTTTTAATTATCTTTTTTTTAAAGATTTATTTTATTTATTTCCCTCCCATTCCCGCCCACCCACCCCCAGTTGTCTGCTGTCTGTATCCATTTGCTGTGTGTTCTTCTGTGTCCTCTTTCATTCTTGGTGGCAGTGGGAATCTGTGTTTCTTTTTGTTGCATCATCGTACTGCACCAGCTCTCCGAGTGTGTGGCACCAGTCCTGGGCAGGCTGCACCTTTTTATATGTGGGGCGGCTCTCCTTGCGGGGCACATTCCTTACGTATGGGGCTCTCCTACGTGGGGGACACCCCTGTGTGGCACGGGACTCCTTGCGTGCATCAGCACTGCATCTGGGCCAGCTCATCACACAGGCCAGGAGTGATGTGGTAGGTGGATGCTCTATCAGTTAAGCCACATCTGCATTGCTATTTTTTTTTAAAGATACGTAATTCACACAAAATGTTACCTTAAAAAATATAAGAGATTCCCATATGTTAACTGAAATAGGTTCCAGGCTCAGATAATTGCCAACAGGAAGTCCAAGCCCCTGAATGTCTGTCTGAAGGAACATTTAAAAATCAAACAGTACTGAGGACGGTTCTTAAATGTCGGGTCTGTCCTGTGTAGTACAGATGTCGAGTGTCCTGCCTTGTATACAGTAAACGCCATCTGTACCCTTCAGTAACTGCAACAGTCAATAATATGCCCACTAATGTCCTAATGCCCCAGATTAAAACCATTACCATAGAATATTGGATGTACACTTTCTTTAGCATAGGAATCAAGGTAACCAGAATCAAAATGATAAAAAGATTAGACAAGTATGAAGAACATACTAATTTAAAATGAATTCTTCAATGTAAACAGTATGCATGCCTGAATTTACATGCTTTATGCACCAGTAGAAGGGAACTTCATTTATAATTATAAACTTCTGATTATATGTCTTTGCAAACTGGGATCAGAACACAATTTTCAAAATCAGAAATCCTAAGCTAGCATTAATATGAAATAAGTTTTAATTTAAAATGTAACTCATGTTAAATTTAATATTTGCTAATGATATTTAATATTAACTCCACATAAAAACATTACCTTTTTTGCAGTAGCAAAACACATTTTTCTTATTGAGATGTCAGTATTGAATAAATGTTATTTGTTATTCATAATATAGAATTTACAAAATGTTTTTGTGTCAGTTAGGGAAACAGTAAAACTACCTTTGGAAATGAAAGTAAACACATCGTCAAGGATATCTTGTATTAGTCATACTATATATTTCACATCTTTATATTTGCTTATGATTCACTGAAATAAAATTAAATAATTCTGGAATTTCTTAATTCATAATTGACCAGTATTCAAGATTTCCTGTTTTATGTGATCAATCTTTATTAGGGACTTCTAATTAACTCAATATACCTGTTGTCAAAATCTGTGGTACAAATCCTAAGAGAATTTCTCATCAAAATGTGTAATTCTGATACATCACAAACCATATTATAAATTATTTTACATTTTCTTTTGTGGATTATTTAACTTTCAGTTGAAACATCCTTCCACAAAAGAACATAAAGACATCATGTGCCTCTTATTCTCTTCTCTGTCACAGGTTTACTGTGTGTGAAAGTTCTTCACCATGTCCAAGAGACAGATAGGGACAACTGAAGAACAATAGCCCTTTCCAAAATCAAGACAATTCTATATGGAAATGTACAGTATATCTTTCTCCTTTTAAAATAATTTCATGTCACGTGCAGTTCAGGATTTCAAAACACAATGAAAACCTATAAAACACAAGTGCATTCATAGTACAGCCTCATGCTAAATCTTTAGCAAGTCACTTTCTAACTAAATTTAACAATAAAATCACTGTGCACACACTAGAAGAACTTTGTGAAGACATCATTCATCTCCAATAGTAGTGCAGAATACATTATTCCCTTTCTGCATTATTCTGCTAATAATATGCCCTATCGTACAAATCAAACTTGTTTCTCTCAAATAGCTGGCTTAAGATAAGAGTAGCTCATTTGTAGTGGGAGAAAGAAATAATTAAATTCAATAGGCTTTGTTGCTGGGGCAGCAGCAGTTTATTAAGAACTGCACTATTAAGCCCATCTATTTTATTTTTCACATCATAGCTGAGTAAAAGAAATGGTTGGAATGGAAGATGACAGAGACAAGTGCCTATTCTGTCATTTCCTAGTCTCAGTCTTCTTCATACTCCCAACCAAGATGGCAGGATGAACAGCCAAACCCAAAGAGCAGAGAGAAGAGAGCAGAAAGATCACTGGAATGTGAACACCCATGTAGACACACAACACTGTTACCCAGTTGATGCAGTCCTGGCTTTAATATTAGAGAAATTAATGGTGATAATATTTTATATAACTAAAGGGCCAGAAACATATAGATGAGATCTCAGAGAGCATGCTATTTATTCAGAGATCTGATTAAAATACATATTTTGGGTCAGCAAGTTTGAGTGGGACTGAGACTGCTTTTCTAACAAGTTTCTAGGTTTTGCTAATGCTAATAATCTGTGGACCAACAAATATGTAGCATTGCCTTAGAAAGACTTGGAAACCTAAGAACTTTTAGAAATGGGAGGCTAAGAGGAAAATGTAGCATTGTAAAGTATGTGCAAAGACAAATTCAAGAATGGAATATTAGTAAACACAAAGAAACGGACCTTATAAGTTAACATGATATCAAGAACAAGGTGCAACCAGTAAAAGAAATGTCATAATAGTTCTGCCTAGACATAAAAATGAAAACCATCCAACAGTGTAATACAATGTATAACTGCAATTACAGGAAGACACAGGGAGGTAAAAGATGGACCTATTGGCAACCAAATAGAAGTTAAGACAAATGCCTTCATCTTGTGCTTTATAACCCAACCTAAAAGAAAAGAGATGAATATAAGAAGTATTATTAAGAAAGTAAGGTGAGTGTGGAACAAAAACTGACAACAAATGACAGAGTATATACCATTGGCCCTTATAGCTAAAAGATTCCACTAGCCTATAGATAGGAGTCATTACCAGGTAAATGAGAAATACCCCTATGTTCTGGGTAATACATTATCCTTAAGTATCCCTAAGATAATGTCCATTTAATCCTGTTGTACTTAACTAAGTCTGTCTTTTCAAATGATAGTTTTCAAAGTTCTAAGTTTAAGAGCCCTTTCAACTAGGGCTATAAGAGAATACCTAAACAAATGGAGATCCTGCTAACCAATTTAAAAGATTGTCTTTGGGAAGATGGTATTGGAGGAGGCAGGCAGGGCTCAAATCTCTCACAAAAACAACAGAGAAAGAACCAAAAGCTGTCCAAGGCCCCTGCTTTGGAGGTCAGCAGACCAGGATAAGTGCTGCACAACTGCAAGGAAGGCAAGGGTCAGAGTGAAAAATTCAAACAAAAAACATGAGTTACTAAACCCCCACAGAAGCCAGGAAGGGTTCCCATCTCCCACCCTCAAGAAACTGAGCTTGGAAAGAACCTCTGGCTACTGCAGCCAAGTGGGGGGGAATAGACATCTTCGTCTCTGATAGCTGTTACAAGGAAAAGGGAGAATGAGTCAGAGGGTTTTTCTTCAGTGAATTCAGCCAGCAGATACTGCTTTGAATTGCAACTCTGTCCAGACTAGAAACTAGGAAGGGAAGAGATTTACAGAAACACCTCAGTGGAAAGGTTGGCCAATGAGCACCATTTTCTGGAAGGACAGAAAATTGTAAGGAAAAAAACACCTGCTTTTAGGTCTCTTTTTATCCCACCCTAGGGAGAAAATTCTGTACCCCATTACTCCCTGGCCCAATCTGATCACTTAAACAGGGCAATTTTAAAGACTTAGAATAAATTGAACCAAAAATCAAGAAGAGCTGTGGACAAAATGACAATAACAACAACAACAACAACAACAACAAAAACCCTAGACAAGACAGAGAAATTGACCATCAGAATAGATTCACCAACATATTTAGATACCTAGGCATCAGCAAAAATTTACAAGCCATACTAGGAAACAGGAAGAGATGACCCAGTGAAAGGAACAACCCAAACCAAATACCCTGATGAGATACAGGACTTAAGATAAATAATCAATGATAATTACACAAATCTACAGCATTCAAAGAACTGAAAGAAAATATGACTAAAGAGATAAAAGATATTAAGAAGACACTGGGTGTGCAGAAAGCATAATTTGAAAGCCTCCAAAGAAAAGTAACAGAGCTTATGGGAATGAAAGACACAATGGATGGGATTAAAAATACACTAAAGGCAAATAAGAGCAGATTTGAATTGCTCTAAGACAGAATTAGTGATTTTGAGATGGAACATCAGAACTGGAAAAAAACAGAAAACAGAAAAAGAAGAGAATTTTAAAAATGGAAACGTGTCTCAGGGAACTGAATGGCAATGCAAAATGCACAAACATACGTGTTATCAGTAACCCAGATGAAGAAGAGAATAGAAAAGGAACAAAAAGAATATTTGAGGAAATAATAACCAAAAACTTCCCAACACTTATGAAAGACATAAAAATATCCAAGAAGAACAACACACCCCAAACAGAATAAATCTGAATAGACCTACTCTGAGACACCTACTATTCAGAATGACAAATATCAAAAGACAGACTGATAGAAAGGATTAAAAAAATATATAAGCCATCTCTATGCTGTCTACGAAAGAGTCACCTCAGACATAAGGACACAGCCAGGTTAAAAGTGAAAGGTTGGAAAAGGTGTTTCCATGGAAATAGTAACCAAAAAAGAGATGGAGTAGCAATATTAATACTGAAGAAAATAGATTTTAAATGCAAAACTGATATTAGAGATGGAGACAGTCATTAAATATTAATACATTATAATTAATAAAAGCAGCAATTCACCAAGAAAAAATAGCTATACTAAATATTTATTCTCCTAACCAGGGTGATCCAAGAAACATGAGGCATACACTGGCAAAATTGAAGGGAGAAATAGATGTCTCTACAATAATAGTTGGATATTTAAATATACTGTATTGGATAAGAACATCTGGACAAAGGATAAATAGAGAGCTTGAATAATATGATAAATGAACTAGACCTAAGAAACATTTATAGAACATTACACAGCAAAACAGTAGGATATACATTCTTTTCAAATGCTCATGGATAGTTTTCCAGGATTGACCATATGTTGGGTCACAAGACAGGACACAATAAATTTAAAAACATTGAAATGATACAAAACACTTTCTCTGATTATAATTGAATGAAGCTGGAAATCAATAATGGGTAGGAAAAGAGAGAATTCATAAATATATGGAGATTAAAAAACATACCCTTAAATAATCAGTGGGTCAAAGAGGAAATTTCAAGAGAATTCAGTAAATGTCTTGAGACAAATGAAAATTAGAACACAACATATCAACACCTATGGAACACCACAAAGGCAGTTCTGAAAAGGATATTTACAGCCCTCAAAGCTTTCATTAAAAAAGAAGGAAGAGTTAAAATTGAAGATCTAACTGCACATGTGGAGGAACTAGAAAAAGAACAGCAAACTAATTGCAAACCAAGCCAAAGGGAAAAAAAAAAATAGTAAAGATCAGAGCAGAATAAATGAAATCAAGAACAAAAGAGAGAGAGAGAGAGAGAGAATCAACAAAACCAAAAGTTGCTTCTTGGAGGAGATCAACAAAATCAATAAACCCTTAGCTAGATTGAAAAAGGAAAAAAGAGAGACGATACAAATAAATAAAATCAGAAATGAGAGGGGGACAGACCCCCACAGAAATAAGAACGCTCATAAGACAATACTATGAACAGCTGTATGCTAGAAAACCAAGCAATGTAGATGAGATGGACAAATTCCTAGTAATATACAAACAACCTACACTGACCCTAGAAGAAATAGAAGACCTCAACAAACCAGTCACAAGTAAAGAGATTGAAACAGTCACCAAAAACCTCCCAAAGATGAAAAGCCCAGGACCAGATGGCTACACAGTTGAATTCTACAAATCGTTTAAAGACAATCTAATACCAAGCTTGCTTAAGCTCTTCCAAAAAAATTGAGCATGAAAGAAAATTGCAAAACTCATTCTATGAAGCAAACATCACCCTAATAACAGAACCAGATAAAAATACTAAAAAAAAGAACATTACACACTAATATCACTAATGAATATAGATGCAAAATACTTGCAAACACAATCCAAAGGCTTATTAAAAGAATTATACACCATGATTAGTGGATTTTATCCCAGGAATGCAAGGGTAGTTTAACACAAGAAAATCAATTAATGCAATAAACCACATTAATACATCGAGGAAGAAATATCACATGATCATCTTGACTGATGCAGAAAAGGCATTTGACAAAATACAGTACTCTTTCTTTCTTTTTTAAAGATTTATTTATTTAATTCTTCCCCCTCCCCTGGTTGTCTGTTCTCTGTGTCTATTTGCTGCGTCTTGTTTCTTTGTCTGCTTCTGTTGTCGTCAGCGGCAAGGGAAGTGTGGGCGGTGCCATTCCTGGACAGGCTGCCCTTTCTTTCGCACTGGGCAGCTATCCTTACGGGCGCACTCCTTATGCGTGGGGCTCCCCTATGTGGGGGACACCCCTTCATGGCACGGCACTCCTTGCGCACATCAGCACTGTGCATGGGCCAGCTCCACACAGGTCAAGGAGGCCCGGGGTTTGAACCGCAGACCTCCTATGTGGTAGACAGTTGCCTTAACCACTGGGCCAAGTCCGTTTCCCCAGTACTCTTTCTTGATAAGAATACTCCAAAGATAGGAACAGAAGGAAGCTTTCTCAATATGGTAAAGTGTTTTTATGAAAAACCTACAGCTAGCATTATACTCAATGATGAAAGATTGAAAGCTTTCCCACTGAGATCAAGAACAAGATAAGGATGCCCACTGTCACCACTGTTGTTCATTTTGTGCTAGAAATTCTAGCTAGAGTAATTAGGGTAAATAAAGAAATAAAATACCCAAAAAGGAAAGGAAGAAGTAAAATTTTCACTGGTCACTGATGATATGACCTTATACCTAGAAAATCCTGAAAAATCCACAATAAAGCTACTAGAATTAATAGACAATTTCAGCAAAATTGCAGGATTAATCAAAATCAATAAGCAAAAATCAAGTGTTTCTATACACTACTGATGAGCAATCTGAGAAGGAAACTAAGAAAAAAATTCCATTTATTCTTGTGACTAAAAGAACCAAATATTAAGGAATAAACTTAACTGAGCACATAAAGGACCTGTATTCAGAAAACTACAAAACTAAAGGAAAACAAAGAAGACTTAAATAAATGGAAGCATGTTCCATTTCATGGATTTTTTTATTGGAAGAGTAAATATTTTAAAGATGTTGTTTCTACCCAAATTGATTTGCAGATTCAATGTAATCCCAATAAAAAGCCAATAGCCTTCTTTGCAGAAATGGAAGAGCCAATTATAAAATTTATTTGGAAAGGGGTGGGACCTGAATAGCCAAAAATGTCATGAAAAAGAAAAACAAACTTGGAGGACTCTTACTTCCTGACTTTACAGTATATTATTTAGCTACAATGGTTGAAAAAAGAAAAAACAAACAGCATGGTACTGGAAGAAAGCCAAAAAGATTGACCAATGGAACCAAATTAAATATTCAGAAATAGATCCTCACATCTATAATCAACTGATGAGGCCATCAAGTCTTCCCAGCAGGGACAGAACTGTCTGTTCAACAAATGGTGCTGGGAGACCTGGACATCCATATCCAAAAGAAAGAAAGAGGACCTGTATTTCACACCTTACACAAGAATTAACTCAAAATGGATCAAGGACCTAAATAAAAAAGGAACAACAATAAAATTCCTAGAAGAAAATGTAGGAAAGTATCTTCAAGATCTTGTGGTAGATGGTGATCTCTTAAACTTCACATCCCAAACATGAGCAGCAAAAGAAAAATTGATAAGTGGGGCATTCTCAAAATTAAACACTTTTGTACCATGAAAGACTTTGTCAAAAGGATGAAAAGGCATCCAACTCAATGGGAGATAATATTTGGAAATCATGTATATGATAAGGGTTTAATATTCATGATCTATAAAGAGACCATACAACTCAACAAAGACAAACTACCCAATTAAAAAATGAGTGAAAGACTTGAATAGACAATGTCCAAAGAGGAAATAAAATGGTGAAAAAGCACATGAAAAAATGTTCAACATCACTAGCTATCAGGGAAATGCAAATCAAAGCTACAATGTGATATTATTTCACACCTATTAGAATGGCCACCTTTATAAAGATGGAAAATTACAAGTGTTGGTGAAGGTGTGGAGAGATAGGAATGCTTATTCACTGTTGGTTCATAATGTAGAATGGTACAGCCACTGTGGAGGACTGTTTGGCAGTTCCTAAGGAAATTGAATGTAGACCTGCTGTGTGACCTGGTAATACGACTACTAGGAGTATATCCAGATTAGAATTGAGAGCAGAACCATGAACAGACATCTGCACACTAATGTTCATAGTGGCATTATTCATGATTGCCAAAAGATGAAACAACCCAAGTGTCCATCAACTGATGAATGGCTAAATCAATTGTGGTATATATACACAATGGAATGTTATGCAGCTGTAAGAAGAAATGAAGTTGTGAAGCATATGAAAACACAGGATGAGCCTGGAGGACATTATGTTGAGTGAAGCAAGTCAAACACAAAAGGACAAATACTATATGACTGTACTATTATGAACCAAATATATTGTGTAAACTCATGAAGTTAATAATTTAAATATAGAACACCAGAAATTAGATTGGGAGTAGAGAGTGGAAAGCTGAAGGTTAATCTGCACAGAATTGGTGAAAAGATTATTTGTAAATCTTTGTAAATGAATGGAAATGATGAGAGCACATAATGGTGTTTGTGGCAAGCAGAACTATTATATGGGTATGACAGTGGTTGAAAGAGAAAATCTAAGGACATTTATATTAATTGAAGGAAAGCTAAAAAATGTAATGAGAGTGTATTACATAGTGACACCGCATGTGAAATATGAATAAGGGTAATATTGCATATATAAGACTGTTTTTACAAAATAAAATCATGGACTAGAGAGATGGAAACAGAATAGCAGCTGTATTAGTCAGGGTTCTCTAAGGAAACAAAATCGACATGAGATATCTGTAAATACTATGAGATTTCATTAAATTCTCCCATGTGATTGTGGGGATGCACAAGTCCACATTCCACAGGCAGGCTGCAAACCAGCGGGTTCGGTGAAGGTCCTTGATGAGTTCCCAGGTGATGTTGGCTGTTCAAAGTGGAGCTGGAAAATAATCTCTAAATGCTGAAATCACTTCCCCCTCAAGGCTGTCAACTGATTGGATAAAACATCACTCATTACTGAAGGCAATTTCCCTGGTTGATTGTAGATACAATTAACCATC
Source organism: Dasypus novemcinctus (assembly GCF_030445035.2). Lineage (NCBI taxonomy): Eukaryota > Metazoa > Chordata > Mammalia > Cingulata > Dasypodidae > Dasypus > Dasypus novemcinctus. The sequence continues at coordinate 92,447,331 of NC_080679.1, forward strand.
CATGCAATGAACTCACAGAAGATCAAAGTCCATTAATGTCCTTGCATTAAAATCAGCCCAGTGCTTGCCTGACCAAACAACTGGGCACAATCACCTGGTTGAGTTGACACATTAGCTGAACCATCATAGTCAACTTGGCAGCTATACGCATAACCTTAAACCATACTCAGCCTCTAAATAAAAACAATAACATACATATATATATATTTATATTTCCACCTAACAATATTCAACTGTCCCACATACAATCAGAAATGCATTAATTCCCTACAAAATTGGGTGCAAATACTCGGGTAATAGTCTTTTTAAATTTAAAAAAATTGTATTTATTTTTAAAAGATACTTAGATTACATAAAATGTTACATAAAAAAATAAGGGATTCCCATATGTTCCACTCCCACACCAGCCACTTTTCCCCACATTAACAACTTCTTTCATTAGCATGGCACATTCATTGCAATTGGTGTACACATCTGGAGCATTGCCACTAAGCATGGATTATAGTTTACATTGTAGTTTACAGTCTCTCCCACTCAATTCTGTAGGTTATGGCCGAATATATAATGACCTGTATCTGTCACTGCAATGTCATTCTGGATAATTCAAAGGCATGAAAATGCCCCCATATTAAAACTCTTTTTCCTTCTCCCTGGATTCAGCACCTCCAGTGGCCACTGTCTCCACATCAATGATATAATTTCTTCTATTACTAGCATCACCATAAGTCTATAGTTGAATAGTAACAAGTCCACTCTAGTCCATATTTTATTCCCCAATCCTGAAAATTCTTGGATGGTGATGCCCACTCCACTCTAATTGAGAGGGGGCTTTGATCACATATGGCTGTTGGATGGCACTCTCTTGCTTGCAGTTGGAGACTCTCTTGATTCCTTGGTATGGTGATTGTCCATCCTTACCTCCTTGTTACTTTTCCTGGGTGGGCCCAATAAACTGGAGAATAGGTATTGCAACTCTGCTGAGGCTCAGGGCCTAGCTGGCACATGATCAGCCCAGAGATTCAGGTCTCTTGGCCATATACCTACCAACTCCAGCACCAAATATAGGTTCAAATAAAAGGGACAGAATGTGTAGAGAAGTCACATCTGAGGCCAACTCTGTCACACTCAGGAGCACAAAGTCCAAAGTAGGGCCCACTGGCATGGCACCAAATTCTGGAGCTGTCTGCCATGGTTGTGGGACTGCTAATCCACAGTGTTCACTGGCTCCCTCACCCAACCTTTCCCCCAGTTCCATGCACCATCCAACCCATCCTCCCCACCCTACCCCCCTGTCAAGCTTGTACCACCCAACCCAATAGTATCATTACACCCCTGTTATATCACTTCACTGAACAACTATTCACTTCCAACTTATCACAGATTTCGCCTGTATGAGCATTGGCCCACAGCCTTCTCCCTTTTTATTTCCTGTAAACCTGTCTTCCAGACTCTAGCTCTCTGAGTCTGCTTGATTTGCTTAATTCGTATCAGAGAGGTCATGTAATATTTGTCCTTCAATGTCTGGTTTGCTTCACTCATCACAAGGTCCTCAAGACTGATCCATGCTATCCCATGTGTTAGTACTAAATTCCTTCTAATAGCTAAGTAATATTCACTGTATGTTGTATTAGTCAGCCAAAGGGTGCTGATGCAAAATACCAGAAATTGGTTGGTTTTTATAAAGGGTATTTATTTGGGGTAGGAGTTTACAGATACCAGGCCATAAAGCATGTATGAGCATTGGCCCACAGCCTTCTCCCTTTTTATTTCCTGTAAACCTGTCTTCCAGACTCTAGCTCTCTGAGTCTGCTTGATTTGCTTAATTCGTATCAGAGAGGTCATGTAATATTTGTCCTTCAATGTCTGGTTTGCTTCACTCATCACAAGGTCCTCAAGACTGATCCATGCTATCCCATGTGTTAGTACTAAATTCCTTCTAATAGCTAAGTAATATTCACTGTATGTTGTATTAGTCAGCCAAAGGGTGCTGATGCAAAATACCAGAAATTGGTTGGTTTTTATAAAGGGTATTTATTTGGGGTAGGAGTTTACAGATACCAGGCCATAAAGCATAAGTTACTTCCCTCACCAAAATCTATTTTCATATGTTGGAGCAAGATGGCTGCCGACATCTATAATGGTTCAGGCTTCCTGGGTTCCTCCCTTCCTGGGCCTTGCTCCTTTTTCCTCTATATACTTACTTCCAGGGGTTCCAGCTTAAGCCTTCAGCATCAAACTCCAACATCAAAACTCCAACATCAAAAACCCTTAACTCTGTCCTTTGCTATGCCTTTTATCTGTGAGTCCCCACCCTTTTGTGGGTGGGGACTCAATGCCCTACTGGCACAAGAGGTTTACATAATTACTTAATAAAATAAACCTATGTACCTGATATAATCTAATATGCCCAGAGGAAAAGATCAGTTTACAAACATAATCCAATATTTCTTTTTGGAATTCATCAATAAAATCAAACTGCTACATACGTATATACCACATTTTGTTTATCCATTCATCTGTTGATGGGCATTTGAATTGATTCCAACTTATGGCAATAGTGAATAATGGCACTATGAACATCAGTGTGCATATGTCTGTTCTTGGCCTTGTTTTCAATTCTTCTGTGTATACACCCACGAGTGGAATTGCTCGATCATATGGCAGATCTATAGTTAGTTTTTTGAGGAACTGCCAAACTGTCCTACACAATGGTTGGACCATTCTACATTCCCACTAGCAGTGGATGAGGGTTCCCATTCCTCCACATCCTCTCCATCACTTGTCCTGTTTTTTTAAGGACTGCCAATATAATGGGTGTAAGATGGTATCTTATTGTAGTTTTGATTTGCATTACTATAATAGCTAGTGATGTTGAGCATCTTTTCATGTGCTTTTTAGTCATTTGTATTTCTTCTTTGCAGAAGTGTCTGTTCAAATCATTGGCGCACTTTTTAAATGGGCTGTTTGTCTTTTTATTTTTGAGATATGGGATTTCTTTTTTTTTTTAAGATTTATTTATTTATTTCTCTCCCCTTCCCGCCCCCACCCCGGTTGTCTGTTCTCTGTGTCTATTTGCTGCGTCTTTTTTGTCTGCTTCTGTTGTTGTTAGGGGCACAGGAATCTGTGTTTCTTTTTGTCGCATCATCTTGTTGCGTAAGTTCTCTGTGTGTGCGGCACCATTCCTGGGCAGGCTGCACTTTCTTTCATGCTGGGCGGCTCTCCTTATGGGCTGCACTCCTTGCACGTGGGGCTCCCCTATGTGGGGGACACCCCTGCATGGCAGGGCACTCCTTGCGCACACCAGCACTGCGCATGGGCCAGCTCCACATGGGTCAAGGAGGCCCAGGGTTTGAACCGTGGACTTCCCATGTGGTAAACGCACACCCTAACCACTGGGCCAAGTCTGCCACCCAGGATTTCTTTATATATGCTGGATATTAGGCTCCTATCAGATACAGGGTTACCAAATATTTTCTCCCATTGGGTAGGCTGTCTTTTCCTTTCTTGACAAACTCCTTTGAAGTGCAAACGGTTTTAATTTTGAAGAAGTCTCATTTATATATATTTTTCCTTCACTGCTCATGCTTTTGGTGTGACGTTCATGAAGCCATTTCCTATTACAAGGTCCTGTAGATGCTTTTCTACAATGTCTTCCAAGGTCTTTATGGTCTTGGATCTTATATTTAGATCTTTGACCACCTTGAGTTGATTTTTGTATAAGGTGTGAGATGGTGTTCCTCTCTCATTCTTTTGGATATGGATATCCAGTTCTCCATGCACCATTTGTTGAAGAGACCATACATCCCAACTGAGTGGGCTTGGCAAGCTTGGTGGATATCAAATAACTCTGTATGTGAGGATCTATATCAGAATACTCAATTTGGTTCCATTGGTAGTTATGTCTATCCTTGTGCCGATACAATGCAGTTTTGACCACTGTAGCTTTGTAGTATGTTTTAAAGTCAGGTAGTGTGATTCCTCTGATCTCATTTTTCTTTTTCAATATTTCTTTGGCTATTCAGGGCCTCTTGCCCTTCCAAAAATATTTCATAGTTTATCCAATTCAGTAAAAAGTGCTGTGTTGATTTTTATTGGGATACCATTAAATCGTAGATTATTTTGGGTAGGATAGACATCTTAATGACATGTCATCTTCCTATCCATGAACAGGGAATATTCTTCCATTTATTTAAGTCCTCTTTGATTTCCTTTAACAATGTTGGGAAGTTTTCTGGGTATAAGTCATTTACTTGTTTAGTTAAATTTATTCCTAGGTATTTAATTATTTTAGTTACTATTGTAAATGGTATTTTTTTTCTTTTATTTCCTCCTCAGATTGCTCATTATTTGGTGTACAGAAATGCTACTGATTCTGGCACATTATTCTTATAACCTGTGACTTTTCTGAACTCATAAGTTCTAGAAGCTTTATTGTAGATATCTCAGGACTTTCTATGTATAGGATCATGTCATCTGCAAATAGTGAAATTTTTACTATTTCCTTTCCAATTTGGATGGCTTTTATATCTTTTTCTTGCCGCAGTGCTTGAGCAATTACTTCTAACCCAATGTTAAATAGGAGTAGTGATACTGGGCATCCTTGTCTTGTTCCCAATCTTATAGGGAAAGCTTTTAGGATTTTACCATTGCATATGGTGTTAGCTGTGGGTTTTTCATAGATACCTTTTATCATGTTCAGAAATTTTCCTTCTATTCCTATCTTTTGCAGTGATCTTATCAGGAAAGGGTGCTGTATTTTGTTGAATGCTTTTTCTATGTCTATTGAGATGATCATGTGATTTTTTTTCTTTCAATCTGTTTATGTGGCATATTATATTGATTGATTTTCTTATGTTGAATCATCCTTGTATACCTGGGATGAATCCCACTCAGTCATGGTGTATAATTCATTTGATGTGTTGTTGAATATGATTAGCAAGTATTTTGTTGAGGATTTTAGTATCTAGTTTCATTAGAGCTATTGGTCTGTAATATTCCTTTCTTGTGGCATCTTCTTTTGGCTTTGTTATTAGAATAATGTTGGCACCATAGAAGGAGTTAGGCAATTCTCCCTCCACTTCCCTTTTTTGGAAGAGTTAAAGTGGGATTGGTGTTAGTTCTTTCCAGAATGTTTGGTAGAATTCACCTGTGAAGCTGTCTGGTCCTGGGCTTTTCTTAAATGGGAGGTTTTTGATGACTAATTCTGTCTCTTTACTTGTGATTGCTCTGTTAAATTCATCAATTTCTTCTGTCATCAATGTAGGCTTCTTCTGTTTTTCTAGGAATTTGTCCATTTCCTCTAAATTATCCTTCTTCTTAGCATATAAATTTTGAAAATATCCTCTTATGATAGTCTTTATTTCTGTGGGTCGGTGATGATATCCCCTTCCAAACTTCACATTTTGTGTATTTGCTTCTTCTCTTTTTTTCTTTGTTAGTCTGGCTAAGAATTTGTCCATTTTATTGATCTTGAAGAACCAGCTTTTGATTTTGTTTATTTTTTCTAGTGCTTTCTTATTTTCTATTTCATTTAGTTCTGCTCTAATCTTTGTTATTTCCTTCTTTCTACTTCCTCTGGGGTCATTGTGTTGTTCTTTTTCTAATTCCTACAAGTGTGCAGTTAGGTCTTTGATTTTAGTTCTTTTTTGATATATGCATTTATGGCTATGAATTTTTCTCTTAGTACAGCTTTTGCTGCATAGGTTTTGATATGTTTTGTTGTCATTTTCACTCATTTCAAGGTAGTTACTGATTTCTTTTGAAATTTCTGCCTTGATCCACTGTTTGTCTAAGAGTGTATTGTTTAACTTCCATATCTTTGTACCTAATCTGATTCTCTGGCCCTTACTAATTTCCAACTTCATTCTATTTTGGTCAGAGAATTTTCTTTAATTTCAATCTTTCTGAGTTCACTAAGAATTTTTCTGTGGCCTAACATGTGGTCTATCTTGGAGGATGATCCATGTGCACTTGAGAAGAATGTATAGCCTGCTGTATCTGGATGTAGTATTCTATATATGTCTATTAGATCCAGATCCTCTAGTGTATTATTCAAAGTCTTCATTTCTTTATTGATTCTCTGTTGAGATATTCTAATGGTGATAATGGTGTATCAAAGTCCCCCACTATAACTGTAGAGGCATCTGTTTCTCCTCTTAGTTTTTCCAGTGTTTGCCTCATGTACTTTGAGGTACCCTGGTTAGATGCACAAATGTTTATGATTGTTCTTTCTTCTTGAAAGATTACCCCTTTTACTAATATATAGTGTATTTGTCTCTTACAATAGTTTTGCATTTAAAATCTATTTTGTCTGATATTAGTATAACTACTTTTGCCATTTTTTGGTTATTGTTTGCTTGTAAGATTGTTTTCTATCCATTCACTTTCAGCCTCCTTGAATCCCTGTGTCTAAGGTGGATTTCTTGTAAACAACATATAGATGGATCATATTTCCTTATCCATTCTGCCAATATATGTCTATTGACTGGAGAGTTTAATCCATTAACATTCAGTGTTATTACTCTCAAGGAATTATTTACATTAGCCATATATTCTTTTGCTTTAAGTATGTCATATGTTGTTTTGATTTCTCCTTTTGTCTTTTTAACTGTTCTTATGCTCTCCTCCCACTCTCTCTTTTCTGTTTTTTTCCTTTCAACATAAAGAAAGAACTCCCTTTAGTATGTTTTGAAGGGCAGGTTTCTTATTGGCATACTCTCTTAATTTCTGTTTATCTGTCAGTATTTTGCACTCTCCATTATTTTTGCATGCCAGCTTTACTGGATAGAGAATTTTTGGCTGAAGTTTTTTTTTCCTTTTAGCACCTTAAGTATGTCACACCATTGCCTTCTTGCCTCTATGGTTTCAGATGAGAAATCAGCAGTTAATTTTATTGTGCCTTTCTTGTATCTGATGGTTCTCTCTTCTCTTGCTGCCTTAAGTATTTTCTCTTTGTCTTGAGCATTGGACATTTGACAAGTATACGTCTTGGAGAAGGTCTCTTGGGATTTATACTGTTTAGGGTGTGCTGCCATTCCTGGATATGTACATCCATCTCCCTCAATAGGGTTGGGAAATTTTCATCCATTATTTCCTCCAACACTCCTTCCGTCCCTTTTCTCTTCCCCTTTCCCTCTGGGATGCCTATAATGTGTATGTGCTTTGTGTTGTTCAAATCCCTATATACCTGCTGGATTTTTTACATCTTTTTATCTATCTGTTCTACTATCTGTTTTCTCTCAAATGTACTGTGCTTCCAGTGTATTTTTGATTTCTTGGATTGTGCCATTCATCACCATCATATCCATTATCTTTTGATGTATGTTTACAATTTCTTCAGTATGTTCTCCCAGTTTCTTCTTAATATTCTTAATCTCTTCCTTCACTTCATTAAGTTGGCCGTGATATTTATTTGGACAGCTTTGATTAGTTGTTAAATGTTCTGCATCTCTTTTTGGTTTTTAGTTTGTTCATTGGACTGGTCCGTGTCCTCCTGTTTCCTTGGCATGGTTTGTAATTTTTCGTTGCTGTCTGGTCATCTTTTTATCTTGATGGGTTTATTCAGTTGATTAGCTTATCTCTCTAGCCAAGGCTTTTATTTAGTGGAAGTTTGTGTGTGTGTATGTTAAGTTTTCTCTTTAACACGTTGTTCCTCTTAGTCTATTTTCTTGCTGTTGTCTATGTTCCCTTGAAGGGAAAAGATTGGGGCCAAAGTAAACAAAAGAGGTAAGAAAAGAAAAAGAATAATAGTAATAATAATAGTAAAATTTAGAAGAGGAACCACATAAGACCTAGGAAAATCAGTATTTAACTAATGTAAGCATTGTAGAGTATTATTAGGAATTAAAAAGTGGAGTACCTACATGAAATGGTAAACTGAATAGAGAAAAATATATAGAATGAATTAAAAGGCCAGAATGATGAGAAGAGAGAAGAAAGGACACAAAGAAAAAAGTTAACAAAAGAAAGAAAACAGAATAGATGAAATAGAAATAAAAACCAGAAAAATTGAGGACTAAACAAAGAAAGGTGGAATATGAGAACAAAAACAGAAAACAAAAGATAGAAGGATGAAGGAAGGAAAAGCAAGAGCATTGGTAGACAAAATCAGTATACACAAAAAAAGGAGAAATCAAGGAAAAGAAAACCCAGGAAACAAGAAATAAGCCAACAGTACCTAATTTTTAAAAACTGGAAGGGGACGAAAGAGGAAAGAAAAGCAAGAGAACAAAACAAACACACAAGCTAGCAGTCAAAAAAAACTAAGGAAAAACAGCTTTCCCTCTTAGGACCCTGAGGAGCTTCTCAGGCTGCTGGTGTTCATCAATCAATTACCATGATGCCTGCCCTCTACAGGTTTTGAAGTGAATTTTAGCGAGCAATCTAAGTTAAATTTTTTTTAAGTAACCTTTTTTTAGGAAAAATAAGAGATCAAGAGAAGCTAATACAAAAATAATATCTACGTTTTCCCTGTCCTAAAGTATCAGCTGGATGTTTGCTATCCCAGTGGATCACTACTCTAAGAGGAGCCAGGAATTGAACTAGGGAGCTTGTATATTCAAGTCAGAAAGTCGTCCACTAAGCTAAACTTTCCTGTTGGGTCAGTTAGTTCTTCAGAAAGCTATCCAGTCACTTTCCCTCAGGCAACTTTCACTCTTTGCAGTTAGGTAGAATCCTGTTGACTAGGAGTCTGTCCCTGTCCCCTTTCTATTCTTATTGCTTTCTCTCCCAGAGCAGCAGGACTCAATAGCCTGTGTGAGGGGAACCCCCTCACCTCTCCTGTTCAGGTTGAGTTTCCTTTTGAAATTCAAATGGGATCCTGGCAACTGAACTCACCACAGAAAAATGACTCTCAACCATCTTCCAGACCACCCCATCCTCCCAGGGGACACTAAATAGGCTCTTGGAAGTTGTTAAGTGCTTGCTATTGGAAGTTATTAAGTGCTTGCTACTGCCTGCCTCCCTTAGGGGAGTTGAAATTTTGATAGTTTTCAGCATTGTACTAGTCAATTGCCTGACTCTGCCCTCTCCCAAGCCAAGTTTCTCTCTCCCAGGGTGGTTAGGTAAATCAGTTTGCCTTAGCAGATTTGCCTTTCTCCTCTTCCTGATGCCATCTTGAACTGGCTGGATGCTCCCCAAAGCTCAAAGGGGGTCCAGGCAACAAAACCCGCAGAAAGGAAACCCCTCTCTCTAGCCTTTGCCAGGATCCTCCCACTCTCAGAGAATACTCCCTCATGCTGGGTGGCCAGCAGGAGTCAGGTCAGGGCTTAGGGCTTACAGAAGCTTTTTCCCTTGAGAGAGGACTTTGGCTCTTTGTCATTTCCAGCCAAGGGCAAGAAACTCATGGTTTTACCTTGAGTAATTTATCTCTTTGTCCAGCTCCCTCCAGATCGATACCCTGAAGCTTCCTGCTCTGTGGGTTCCCAAAACAGCTCACTCGGGCAGGATCCTATTCAGCCGTTTTTTGCAAGAGAGATAGAGAGTGCACACTTAAACCAACTCCATCTTGCGCCTATCTTAATATTTACTCTTAAACTTGACATTACTATGTCATAAAACTACAGCTTATGCCATATGATAAGGGGAAAAGTTAAGGACAAAACAAAGGTATTCAATTTATGTACATATACAGTCATACTCATAAGAAAACAAGGAAGAAATATTCATGACCATTAAAGTCCTCATTTCTGTAACTGGTCATGTGGTCAAAGTTCATATTTATCACTACCTTCTTCTACATATTCCATGTTCCCATTACCCTCAGCAAGCACCTCAGCTAATTGTTGTTCTTTGCCTGGTGGGGTGACCCGAACTTCCATTCCTGAAGATTTTGGGCCATTGTTAGTCCTTCTTTGATTGAGTTGTTGCAATTTTCCATTGATTTTAATCATAGGGCATAGCAGTACTAAGAAACACCCTAGAAGATCTTCTGTATTCTTCTTTAACCCCATTATGCAGGTGCAGTCCTATTTCCCACTGATAGTCAGAACCAGTCACCCCAGCCAGTACAGTAATTCCCTTATTTGTTGATTCAGAGGCACAAGGAGCTCAAAGTGGCCAGGTGGCAGTCTTAACTTCCAGTTCAGTGGAATCATTGTCTTCCCTGATGGAAGCGCTCCTCCTTTTGGAACCAAGACCTGTAGACCAGCAGAAAGTTACAGGGACAGGAACCAAATATTTTCCTAGTGGGTAACTAAGGGTAATAATGAGTAGTGCCACTCCAATGTCCACCCCTTTATTCCAGACCCATGAATCCTGGCTATGGGAGAAACTGCACTATAGAGTAGACGCTGATTTAGAGCAAACACAGCCTCCTGGAGAACATTTCCCCAGCCCTGCAAGGTATAGCCACCTACTTGGCTCCATAACTGAGTCAAAAAGAAAGATTTTGTTTGTAAATTAATCTATTCCTCTAGGTGTGATACCCTTTGAATGCATTAGGTTCAGCTGACAGGACTTGATTAAATTACCTGTTAAGATTAGGGATTTGATTTGACCATGTCAGTAACGCATGACTCAGGGTTGAGTCATACCTTGATGGGCTGATATAAACAGACACTCATTCAAGAAGACACATGGGAAGAGAGAGCACCCCATAGAGAAGAAGAACAGAGAGAATTTTGTCAGTTTGGATCCCGGAGCCCCAGGGAGAGGTGAGCCATTCACCTGATAGATTGCAGTTTACAGCTGTGCAAAGCCTGGAAAGAAACAAGCCCTATGTTAGCCTGTAGCTGAGAGAAAAGAAGGCTGAACCCTCACAAAGATCAGCAACTACCTTGCTTCAACACGTGGCAACTGACTGGTGAGAAAGCAACCTTGAGTTGGACTCCTTAGGGTCTTGTAACTGTAAGCTTTTACCCCAAATAAATACCCTTTATAAAAGTCAACAGTCCTCCCATGGCCCACTGGGTAGACTGTGGGAGAGTGTGGGCTATGGTGTGGACCATTGACCATGAGGTGCAGCGGTGCTCAGAGATGTATTCACCAAGTGCAATGAATGTCTCATGATGATGGAGGAGGTTGTTGTTATGGGAGAAGGAGTGGGGTGAGGGGGGTGGGGGGTATATGGGGACCTCATATTTTTTTAATGTAACATTAAAAAAATAAAGACAAAAAAAAAAGGTCAACAGGGAAGCAGATGTGACTCAACAAGTTGGGTACCTGTCTACCAGATGGGAGGTCTTAGATTCAGGTTCTGGTGCCTCCTAAAGAAGACGAGCAGATGCTGCACCCACTGCAACAAGCTAGACGCTGCATCCACCACAACAAGCAGATGCCTAAACAAGCAGATGCCACAAGACAGCAGATGCCGCAGCCCATAGGGAGCGGATGTGGCTCAGGCCATTGGCCACTTGCCTCCCATGTGAGAGGTCCCAAGTTCAGTTCCTGGTGTCTCCTGGAGAAGGTGAGCAAACAATGAGCAGACACATGAGAGAACCATCATGGGTGGGGGGATTAAAAAAAAAATCCAACCAATTTCTCTTCCTTTGCATCAGCACTCCTTTGGCTGACTAATAGAACTGTTATGCATGACAGGGAAGCATGGAGAAAGTGACAGGTGATCAGTTTTGTTTGTTTGCCTAATTTTTGTTTATTATTTTTATTATTGGAACAATGAAAATGTTCCAAAAATGACTGAAGTGATGAATGTGCAACTATGTATGTATAACAAATACCATTGATCGTACACTTTGATGGATTTATGCTTTATTAATATGTATCAATAAAATTGATTTATTAAAAAACAAAAAAAGATTGCCTTTGCCTAGTGACCTGGTCTATCAAGACTGTTGAGAGAGCACTTTTTAAACTAAGCTCAATGGTTACTCAGATTTTACTCAGACTAAGGAAAATTGACCACTTCTGATCAAGATTTTCTTTATAAAGGAATGTCATACTTAGAGTATATCCTCAAATAGGACTGAGACCTTGGGCACAATTGGGCACTATAGAATGTTTATACCTTCCAACCTTAAAAAAGTAATGAAGTATGAAAGTCCATGAAATTTTAGTTCATCTGCTAAAGAATTAAGATAGAGAAAAATATTCATTAGTGATTAGTTTTAATCTTGTTTAACACTGTTGTATAGAAAATATTTCAGAATGAGGCAACAATGTGGACAATGATGTATAGGTAAATTTTTTTATGTTAAACCAACATAATTTTGCATTGGTTAGTTCTCATCATTTTAACACAGAAGGACAGCTCTTATCTTCTTTAGAGAATACAATGCCTTAGCTTAAAAAAATACAAGGCATGTGATTTGAAAATCTAAACACCTCAGTAGTTGGATTGGATTCTAATTTGTGATTCATAAAATTACATTCCTTAAAATTTTTTCTTTTCCTTTATTCTTAAATTCTATTCAATAAATTTATTGCAACTCAAGCTACTGTACATAGTACATAGATATTGATCCACAAATATATTGCTCATGAAAAACTAAAATAGTGAAAAAAAGATTAAAAGAAAAAGATCAGAAAGTTCTCTTCTGAGATTGGGAAAAACTGTTGCCCCAAAATGTGATAGTTGATTCTTTCTCATTCCCTGGCTCTAGACAAAATTATAAAATTATTTATTCTCACTGCTAGACCATTCTCTCAGTTTAGCTTTCTTACCTTTATATTGATGTTTGGAACTGTGATGGGTTGAATTCTGTCCTCAGGGGGAAAAAAATCTTAATTCCATGCCTGCGGTTGTGTACCCATTGTAAATAAGATCTCTCCAAGATATATTTTTAATTAAGGTATGGCCCAACTGAATGAGGTTGTGTCTTAATCTAGTTCACTAGAGTCCTTTATAAACAAAAGAGATTCAGAAATAGTGAGAGCCACAGGGCGGAGCCAGAAGGAAAAGTCAATGAAAGCCGGAAGTCAACAGAACAGGAAGAAAGAGGAGAAGACATGGGCAGATGACAGAGAAGCTAAGGAGCTTAGGGGCTGCCAGCCAACCAGAACACTACTGATCCCCGGAGGAAGCAAGCCTAGTATTAACCTCTGAAACCATGAATCAATAAATTCCCAGTGTTAAGCCTGGTAGCACCCTGGAAACTAAAACAGGAATGTATTTTTGTCATGCCATCTAAAGTACCCACATTCCTTCCCAAGCTTAATCTCTTTCTTTTTTTCTATCTTATTTCTCTCACTTAGATCCTCCTCCTTCGAAGATCATTACTAACACCCCCCCCTTATACACACATTTCTCTACTACCTACACCTATAATCCAGGAGAATATACAAAGCACCTACAATGTGTCTAATTTTAGTTTTGCTAGTAGCCACTATGAACTTCTTTCTATGTCAATTCCAATTTAAAACATTAAGGCAGTAGCTAGCTGTAGTTTGATTGTTTGTAGACAAGTCGGCTCTACTGGCACCAGCAAACATGAGTTTATGAAACTAAGCTTCAGGAAAATCAATTAAAAACCTTCAGCCCAGGAATATATTGCTATCCTGTGTAAAATGTTAACAGAAGTAACAAAAGCATATGGATCTACTCCTGTAATTTAGGGTGGCTCTAGTTCTCGATAATATTCTAAATATTATATTCTGTAGCTATGTAGTCAGTGACTCTTTCAGAGAACATTACGGGGAACTGTGATGTTAGGGACTGTACTGCAGCATCTTACCCACGGTAGCATGTAGGAAACTAGCAAATACATCTCAAAACATTATATGATACCTGTTTCTAAAATTCAGCCCTTTATTTAGATTCTACCCAAACTTTGGATTCTAAGATGCTGACTTGAAAGACATAGAGTCATTGACAAGGGGATTACAGAGCAGGGAGGAAGTGAAGAGCGTGGCTTTGAGAGAAGAATCTAAGGGAAAGGCTAATGGTGCCCATCAGGGTGCTGTCCTTTGTGTGTGTTACTGCTTTGAGAGTACTTGCCTTTTTTAGTGAATATAAATGCAAAATTTTCTATGCTAGAAGAAGTAGCCATGAGTTGTAGTTAAAATAAAAAGTGATGTTATAAGGAAATTACAGACCTGATTAACATGTTTAATTTCCACTATCTGACTTATTGGTGATACATGATTTGTGTGATATATTACCTTCTAAAATAATTAGGTTCTAGTTTGCCTAAAAGGATTATATTAATAAGGAAATTTTCTTCAAAATAATTTTTAAAATTTTATTTATTGACAAATAACTTGGCACATAAATTCCAAATTCTGCCAATTGAATTATGACCATTGATATAGCAGTTTTCTCATTTTTAAATATATATAAATAAAAATAATGTTTTAAAATAACTTGCTCAAGAGAAAGCCACTTTCTAACTAGGATTCTAAATGAATATGCTCTGTGATCAAAACATCACCCAGTAGATCTTCACATGGCCTTTGATTCTTCCCTCTTCCTTATTCCCTTATCAGTCCATTCACCTCATTCAATCAGTGCTTCCTTCTCAGTGTACCTGGAATCCACCCATTCTTCTTCTCTGTTGCTCCATACCCTACTTGAGCAGTCTTTTGACCCTCTCACCCTAGACTCTACAATAGTCTCACAAGTTTCCAATGGTTTACTCCCTCCCAAATTTCCTTAGAGTTATTTTCATGTTAATATTTTCCCACTCAATAATACTATCTTCAAGATAAAGCTGATATATTTTATCCTGGCATTGAAGGACTGACACAGTCTAACACCACTATATCCTTCCAAAATATATTCAGTTACTTGTTTTCTCTGTTCCTATCATATCCAGTATCCTCTAAATATAGCATGGGCATTTGTACCTCCATAATTTTGTTCATGTGTGGATATATATGCATGTTTAGAATTCTCTCCTTCAATCCTCTCTGATCCTTTGCAATCATGAAGGTGTAACTCATTCCCCAATCCCTCCATAAAATTTTATTCATCTCCTTAGTCTATTGTTCTCTCTCAGTTCTTTAAAGACCCATGAAAACTACTTCTGTAAGATCATTTGTTACTTATTTACTGTCCAGAATTATTATTCTTCCCATTTTCTTTAGCTAACAATATTAAAAGCTTGAAGATAAGGATGGTTTGCCTAATTTCTCTACATAGTGCCTGATCTCTTGTTATGCATAAAATAGCCACTCAATAATTATATACAGTATTTGAAAGAACAGGCAATAAAGACAGAACAAACGCCTTTATAGAACTATATCAATTACTAAGAAATGTTTTTAATAAAACTGAGTATACTGAGCATAAGAAACTATATTTTAAAATGTGTTATATGAAACATGTTAAAGTGAATGGCACCTTGTTAATATGCATAAACACCTACTGAAAGATTCAGATACTTATCTATTATCATTTCTTGAGCATACTGATAATTTATTAATATTTGTAAGACAAATTATCTGGGAGAAAAGTAATAATAAAATTAAGTATAAAATTCAGAGAAAAATATATTGGAAAACATCAAACTAACAAAATAAAAGTCAAAGAGAATATTTAAACCTGAATATATAAGTAAAAAATAATAGTAGTTTCTAAGAACTTAGCGTATTATTTCACTTACATAATTTGTCACACATATCTCAAGTAATATTCTATATTTCAACAGTGACTTTCATATTCTTTACAGAAAATAACTACTAACAAATAGAACATGGCTTGTGTAAATAGCATTTCATTCAAAACTACTTACCTCGTCCTTGCTATTTTCATTCTTCATTGTTTTACATAGAATGGTAAACAATATGTATTATTTTTAGCTCCTGGGAAAAAGTTCTTTGCATGAAGTTAGCTATTAATTAACTCTGTTATATAATTAATATACACTACAGATATCACCAGGTCAAACAGTAAAGAATTTTGATTCTTTTATTTCTGGCCTAATATTTCTAAGAGATATTTGCCTTGTGTCAAAAGATCAAATCACAGTTAATTTCTGGAGGGAAGAATTGCTCTCATAGTAAAGAAGTGGGTCTGTAATGATTTTACTGTTAAGGGTTATCAATTCTCAGATTAAGTAGTCTCTCTATCCTGAACTTAAGTATAAATATGAAGGTACTGGTTGCTCTGATCCTTCCAGTAAAGTGCAAGCTATTAGAACTCAAACTCATTAACTTTAGCTACCAATGTTTAAGTGAAGAGATGATGGTGTGAGGTGTAGAGAGGGCCTGAATGGGAATGAAAGGACCCAGATGCAGCTCTTTCCTAACTCTTTTATGGCCTTGGGCAAGCTCTGAGACAAGATATTTTATATATATATATATATACACTTCCCCCCTACCCCAAGATGGCTCCCTCTGTCACCTTGCTGTTTCAACTCATTGTCTGCTTGCTGTGTTTTGCTCACTTTATCTGCTCTCTCTGTCTGCTCACTGTCTGCTCTTTAAGACATTATATTTTCAATTGTAACCAAGGTGTCAATATTTGGTAAACACAAAACTTCAGAAGGAGGGACCTAACCTTATGAAAAATTACCAGGAGCTAGTTTCAGGTCTCTTGAAGTCACTCACTCACTTCAAGACTATAAAAGGATTGCAAGTGAAATTTGAGAGGATGTTTTTTCGGAGAGAGCTGCTGCCAAGGTGTAGATCCCATTGTGAAGGGATTGGGGTATTTGCCACTCACTTTTTATTTAGAAAGACAAGGGGCTTCAACAGAACCATTAAGAGTCCTTAATCGTAGTCTTCAGCAAGCAGTGTAGGTCAGAGTGGACTTGTATCTGATAAGTCTTGAAGACTCTCAAGGCAAGCCTCTGTGCTGAGGTACTGAGGTGGCAGTTCAGGGAGGTAAAAAAAAGGCTGTTTTAGGTAGAACTGTTCTTCACATGACGAGCACAGAATATGTGAGTGTTTCTTATTTATTGACCCCAAAAGGATTAAGAGCTAACTTGAGCCACTTCAATTCTCCAGGACTGCCACTTGGAACATGGTATGAAATGGCTTAGGGGAAGATCTCGGTCTGGGGTAATGGTTGCTGAGCTGAGCCTCTAGAGAACCCACAGAAGTTACCAGGCAAGAAAGTCATCTTTAAATATTATCAAGAATGTAAAGCAATCTTACTTTGTGCTAGTGTATTTTCTGTGCCTTCTTTCATTTTCTCCCTTTTGTACACTGTCTTTGGAAAGGACAGAAACGACTTTACAAGCTGGGGGAGGAGAAGCAGAAAAAGAGAGAAAATTCTAACCTGACCATACCCAACTTTTCAGGTGTCGATAGCCTAAATGAAGTCATCCCCAGCCAGGAGAATGGAAAAATTTAACTAAATAAAGTTTGGAATAGGGTGTTCTAATACCAAATTGAGACTGTTTTGTGAGTTAGAAGGAGTACATTGCTTAGCATTACCTAAGAATTACTAGGAACGAAATAGAGTCTTCAGAATTTTCATCCAATGGCAGAAAAAAAGTAACTTTCTCTATGCTACGTATTTTCAATAGAAAGTGGGAAAGAAAAATAATTTATTATATAATTCAATCATGCTAGTTTAAAGTCACCACTTAATTTGTCTATCTTTTAGTTTCCTCATGTGTAATAAGATAAGAATGGAGAAATTGTTTTCATAATTAAACATTTTACATCCCAAAATCAGTCTTTTCTGGGAAGTGAAAGGGAAGAACAACACTATTTTATGAAGCTAGCTCAACCCTGATAGCAAAACCTGGTCAAGGTAGCCTGGATGCACTCACAAGACACAATCAATCTTTTTATAGATACAGAGGTAAACATCCTATAGTAATAGAAAATTGAATTCAGAAGTGTATGAAAGAATAATAAGCCATGACAAAGTAAATTTTTTCCTTAAATGCAAAGATAGATCAATAAAAATAGATCTGCTAATATAATTCATCATATAATCATCTTAGATAATATAAAAAGGCATTTCATAAAAGTAATCTAAGATTTCTGATTTTAAAACACAGTAAATATTCTGCGATATAAGGAAAAAGAGTTCTCTTTAGCATAAGAAAGCCTATCTAGTTCTGTATACATCATGCCTATTATAAGACTCAAATATTTACTATATGTCAGGAAAAGAAAAAATTTCAATTATCAATTCATTGTTGTACATTGCTCTGGAAGTTCGAGGTAATGCAATAAGAAAATAAAAGTAGCGAAATATAAACAGATAAAAATTATCATTACTTGCATCATTTCTTTTTTTCTTTGATAATTAAAAAGGTTTCCCTTTACCAATATTATTAAATTATTTACATGCCTCCGGCATACTATAATATTTCTGAAGTTTACTTCAGAGCAGGGGTTCTTAGCAACGGGTCCATGAGCTTGAATTGAAATTCAAAAAAGCATTCTTGTGGGGATGTGTTGATGTGAGTGTGACATATTTATTAAATAGTACACAGTACAGTGTGGGACTCATGGTTTTCACCTGACTGGCAAAGAGGTCCGTGGAACAAAAAATGTTCAGAACCCCAGCTTTAGAGATTGGTATTCATCTAAATTTCCTTCAATTATGCAGCAGTTAGAGCAGGAATATTCATGTAACAATCATCTTTCCCCCTCTCACTTACTCAAAAGCTACCTTATCATGTGAAAAATGTTGCATGCATGTTATTGAATCAGTTTCTGGACTCTGTATTCTCTTCTAAATAATCGGTTTACTTTTGAGCCAATATCACCCTGTGTTAGTTATTATAGCTTTGTAATGTGTTTTAAAATTTGATAAGAAAATCTGCCCATCCTTTGTGCTTTTCCTATATAAGCCAAGGAATATTTTGAAGTTTTTCAGTTTATATTTATAAATTGTCATGGGAGATTATGTATTTTTTCAATTGTTGCTAAGTTTGCTCAGATAATATAGGCTTCCCAGTTTATGTTAGGAGGTATTAATGAAGATATGCAAGTGTTCCATGGACACTTAAAAATAATTTTCTCTCGGATAAAAACGTAATCAGTATCATTATCATTACAATTTCCTATATCTTTATTTATTTTTAAATGTCCAAATTTTTTCTTTATATTTTAATAGCTTTTGTTTTAAACATGCAGTAGCTTTTTTTGCATTTATAACTCGGGACTATAAGAAATGTATTTTTATTCTTCCCTAACTGAAATTAATTTAGTTCTCAAGTCCCCATTTTCACTGATGCTAAAAACTTGCCATTTTGGGGAAATATGTGTTCCTCTAGGTTAAATTCAGACTCTTGGGAGTAAGTAGTAAGAAAAATTCTCTCTCTCCATCCAGTTTTTCTTTCTTCTCTCCTCTGAGGGGTCTGAGCTTCTAGGAACTTACACCTTGTTCCAGTTCTAGTAACGGGGCATCTGGGCTGTGCCGTGCTGTTTTGAGTGCGCATCGCTGGGACCCAGCTTGTTCTTTCCATTGAGGCTGCATCCTCTGCTAAAGTCAGCCTCTGGCTCATAGTTAGATGTCTCTTGACAAGGACCTCAGGTCGAGGTTGGGAAAGCTCTGCAAGCATACTGACCTGACCAACTTCTCTCAAGCCCTTTGGTGTAATTAGAAACTTGGATAATTCTGTAAAGCACCCCTGAGGCTACTTACCTGGACCCTCCTTCAGACACTGTTCCTCTTCTGGTCAAGCTGAGCAGAAGCTTCAAGTTTCCCAGTCACACTCCTGTTCAATATTTCCAGGATTCAACCTAAAAGGAACAGCAACATCCGGCCACTTTTCCAAAGTCATAGGTGTCTCAGTCCTTGTCCCATTTCCTATAAATCTTCTCTTATCTTTCTCAAAAATCCCAGCTATTGCAAATTTCAAGATATGGCTTTCAAAATATTGTCTGTGCCAATGGTGTACAGTCTACTTATTAACTTTACTATTTACCATAAGTTTGTAGCTTTGTAATGTATTTTAAAATCTAATGTAATACACTCTCTTGTTTATACCAAAAGATTAACTTCACATGGTCAGACTGCAAGTGTGAGTTAAACTGCTGTGATTAAAACAACAAACTACAGTTCTATTAACTTCCTCTTCACATGGTCAGACTGCAAGTGTGAGTTAAACTGCTGTGATTAAAACAACAAACTACAGTTCTATTAACTTCCTCTCCCTGTTTTATTCGTCTATCTAGACGCATCCTCCAACCTACACACTCTTCCCTTAATTTACTAACTTAACTCTTTTTGTTTCTGCTAACTTGATCTCTTCTTCTCTGACCAAATCAACAGCCAAGGAAGGATTATGGA
The DNA here is from genome assembly GCF_030445035.2 of Dasypus novemcinctus. Taxonomy (NCBI): domain Eukaryota; kingdom Metazoa; phylum Chordata; class Mammalia; order Cingulata; family Dasypodidae; genus Dasypus; species Dasypus novemcinctus. The sequence goes on from NC_080679.1 coordinate 92,467,426, forward strand.
TTTTACAAAGCACATGAAGAAAAAGTTTAAAAAGCACCTTGATTTAATATCCCCAAATTTAATCCTTCTACATCTATTACACTGCTGTATCATTACACACACACATGCAAAAAAAGTGCCCATTATGTCCTTTTTACAGTCTGTCTTTTGGCAAAATAAGATTAATCTCTTTGCTTCATTTATTGTTTTTAACTTTAAAATGTATATTTGCTGTACTATTTCTATTATTGCTTTCTATATGATTCTATTTGCCTGGCATATCTTTGTCTCCTTTATTTTTTAATTTACCTATGCCATTTTGCAACTTCAGCGGCAGTCTTCGTTTCTGTATAGAATGCTAAACTGACTCATTTGCTGTGCCATATTTTATATTCTTAATCTTCTCATTTGCAATTTGCCTTTTCAAAAAAGCTGCTCCTTAATGTTCTTCTTGTTTCCTGTCTATTGACAAATGGGCTATGCTGTATTTTACTTTTTTTGTATTTGGAGATTTAGAAGATATAGGGCATTAATTTGAATAGCATCTCCATAGTTTCTAAATATGCTCTTATATAAGAATTTAATATCAATAATAAAACTGTTGTTTATTGATTCATTCTGTCATAAAATGAAGAACAAATATAATTTCAATTCTCTTTATCATTTACCTAAAAATATTTTTAATTTGTTGCTATATCTAAGATTTTGGACCCAGATTATCATTAATAATAATATACCATACATCTTATTTTTTGAGAAACATTTTATATGTGGATTTATTTTTAAGAACATTTTCCATGATTATTTAAATATGATTCTATAATTTGTCAAATTATACCATGGCTTCCGTTCTTGAGATCTTCAATTTGATTTAACTGTTAGTTAGTTGATATATATCTGACTAATTTTCTAGGAAAGGAACAAAGGAGGTATAATTTCTGACTATTGTTTTCCAACTATAATGGGAAATATAGGTATATATATTTGGAATGGCATGTGGAAGGTGGAAATTCTATATGTTGGAATAACTGAGACTGTTTTACTGTTTTCTATACACATGAGTTTGGGGGCACCAATTTATGCCCCCTCCATGCTGTTAATTTTGCTCCATTGAGTTCTGAGGATGACTATTTCAGAGAAATCTGAGGTCAGGATGATGTTTAGGCCTTTTAAAATAACCTTTTGTTCCCTATCCAAATGCTTATAGACTATTCTCCTTATCTTTGATTATAAAACAAATTTGCCAGCATTGTTCAAGCATTGCCCTCTTATAATGAATCTTTCCCTGGAAAGTCCTGTTAATATATAGATTAAAGTGACTAAAGTCTGTCTTCATCTGAGGAAAGTTTTCTTCTATGATGTTGTTTATTGATTCTATTTTATTTATTTTTGTTTCATCTTCAGGCTCATCAATTATCTATAGATTTGGTCTTTTTTCTCTGGCTTTGATGGCTATTGTCTTCTTTTGCACAATTTTAATTTTAAAAAATGAGATCCTGTGTTTTCTAGAAACATTTTTCATGTTTCTCCACAACATAGCTTTCTGTTTTTATGACAAGGACTGTGCTCTTTATTGCTTCTAAAGCAGATTTTTAACTCTGCTGGTGCATTTTTTTGTTTACGTACAAACTTTACATGTTTCTAGGTGGACTTTCATCTTTGTTTACACCTCATTGAGCTCCACTTTTATCTTATCCTATCACCATTTATTATCTTTTCCTTAAAAAACTTTTATTATAAATAAATATAGATGTTACAAAAATATTCTTTTTTATCCTGTTGTGAAGTTTTAATTTTTTCTCTGTACCATGAGGAGAAAGTACCTTTCTACTCACATTAAAAATTATTTCTGAAGTCACATGCATCTGTTTTGTGACTCATTAGATACAAACTCTAGGAGTGTGTGACTATCACTGTTTTTTCACATTTAACTTTTTCTACAGACTTCAATATTTTATTTGTTCCCTTCCGTACCCAAGCATATTGCATGTGGGAAGGAGACTTGGATATAATGTGCCTCTGTAGCTATAGAAGAGCAAAAATGTTGGAGGATGGTAGGAAAGGACAAGTCTCTAGTCATTTTACAAACCTGCTGCAATATAGTGTCCTCAGTTCCCAGGTCAGCAAAGATCTGATATCACTGATACACTGATATAGGAGTAAATGTTAATGGTTGTAGAAATTTGCTGAGTAGAAGTTTCTTATGAGATTTTCGCAGATCAGTGACCAATATATCTGGTGTCTAAAACAGCTGAAGCATTCCATATCATGTATCTGTGAGCATTTCATGGGAAGTTGGCAGAAGAAAAGCAGTTGTTGCTAGTTCACATCTATTTGCCCAGAACTAGCCTCACATATATGTGTGTGTATATATATATATATATATACACACACACACTCACAGAAATAAGAAATGTTTATTCCCCTTTTGGAACAATTCCATTTTGCACATTTAACCAGGCATTCTTTTCTATATCATAGTCTTGGAAATGTATCTGAAAATAAAAGATACTTTATTTCTATAACTGGTTATATTAATCCACTAATTAATTCTGTGAAGAAATAGATTTTTAAAATACAGGGTTTTTTTTCTGATTCTCAAGTGGATTAAAAGTCAAAGGAAATCTAGTAAAACCATTTCTTAAATCTGATCTGCTTATAGTGGCTACTGTAAAAACATGGGTGACAGAAGTGCTGGATGATTTTTGTAATATATACCTTTTGCATCTTTTAGATTTTTCTTCACAAAATTTGAAATTAAGAGCTAGCTGTTAGACATGACCTTTCCTTATACTGTAGGTAGAGAAACCAGAGCAAATTCTAAAAATGAAGCTAACAGTATGCATTAGTCAGCCAAAGGGGTGCTGATGCAGAATACCAGAAATCTATTGTCTTTTATAAAGGGTACTTATTTGGGGTAGAAGCTTTCAGTTACCAGGCCATAAAGCAGAAGTTACTTCCTCACTAAAGTCTGTTGCCACATGTTGGAGCAAGATGGCTGCTGAAGTCTGCAAGGGTCCAAGCTTCCTCTTCCTCTCAAGGCTCCATGGTCCCAGCTTCTTCCAATATCAGCCTTAGGCTGGGATATATCTCATCTCTCTACTGGGCTTGTTTTTCTCCAGGCTTAGTTGCTCTGCTCTCTCCACAAGCTCAGCTGTAAACTCTCAGGGCAACAGCTCATCTCTCTTTCCAGGGCCGCTGCTGTGTGTAATAGAGCCTTCTCTCTTTCCTCATATATCTGCTTCTCTGTGTATTTACTTTCTGGAGCTCCAGCATTAACCCTAATTAACTCCTCTTCCATTTAGTCTTCTCTGTGAGTCCCCACCTACCAAAGGGGCAGGGACTTGATGTCCCACTGAGGAGGCCCAATCAAAGTCCTAATCACAAATCAGTCAAGCAAAAGTAAAAATTCTGGATCCACTATAATCTAATATGCCCAGTGGTACAGACCTGTTTACAAGCATAATCCAATATCTATTTTTTGGAGTGCATAAATAATATCAAATGGCTACACCATATTAATTCCAATTTCATTGTAACTCTCACCTAAAATGAGTGTTTTTTTGCATTATAGAGGTTCAAAAGTCCACAACCCCAAGGATCATATGAGGCTTTCTGCATGAAAGGCTGGAGCTGAATCACACTTATGAAATCCCTATTTCCACATATGAAATGAATTTTAGATTGAAAAATAAATTAAAATGAAGTTCATGAACTAGAATTTTTAACTAACAAAGAAATCTGTAGTCTATATGAACCTTATTACTATGACCATTTATCAACATATGCTGTGTACTATTGTTCATTTCCCTAAAATTCATTTCTATCTACCTATGTTGTTGGAACCAAAGCCTTGCTTTGAAGAAGCTAACCCAATCCAATGACAGCTGACTTTTCCTTTGAAAAGACCTGTCATTTGTGTCAATTGCAGGAATTTGTGTCAATTTTGGAAGTCATTTCATATTTGGTTTGCATTACATCATTTTGCTCACGTCTCAAGCAACTGAGGATGTACCTGAAAGTTTATTGGATAAGACAGCTCCTGTCCCAAGTGCAGATAAGCCTAAAAGGCAAAGGTTTAAAACAAGCAATGTTTTAGGAGTAATTAAATTATCTAACTAAAACTGTGCAAATCTTTAATCCTTAAATTTAATTTGGTGTTATTACCATTGTTTTTAAAAATAATAAATTGAGCTGACACTCACTTATATTTTCTATCCTCCTAGCTATTTTTTGTGCCTCTTCAATCTAAACTTTATATATCCTTAAATATGTATCTTTTAAAATAGTTGACTTTTATATTCAATGATAACTCTGCTGTCTTGCACACAATAGACTAAGAATTAAGTTGCTTTTCTAGCATTAGAGAAGTTTGCAACATATCATCAACACTTTCTTGTCACTTTTCCTCTGGGAGAGGTGAGGTGGGAAGGAGACTTGGATTGTGTGAAGTGTTATCTCTATCATCTGAACAGACATTATACTTGGCATCATAATTTAACCAACTAAGCTAAAATAACCCCTATGACTAGATAAAAGAGTCAACTCCCTTATATTTTTCCATGAACTCTTCCTTCAGAAATGATATTTAAAATATTTCTTAGATTAGTTATTTTCTGAAAATAGATAAGCACCTAAAATTGAGGGATTCCAAACCACACCAATCTTGAAATTTTTCTGTCCTCCAAATTTAAGGTTTTCCTGGCATCTACATTTGTTTTGCTCTGCTTTTTAAGCAGAACCACTAAAAAATTCAGCATACCTTACTGAGTTAGGAATATAAGGATTGATACTCCATATCTGGACAATATATGAAGGCATAGGTCTTTTATGACAGTTCTTTTCATGAGAGAGAAGGGACCTAATAAATTACTTTATTAAATCTTCTCTCACAAGTGAAGATAAATGTCATCAAGGGCTTAAGCACTCATGTATTACATATAATGTGCAGTTCTTCTGTCTGTCTTCCTATATTTCTATATTTTGTCAAAATCCTCCAATGAGCTTTACTTCATCATCAAATACTTTTTTTTTAAGCTAAAAAATGAAATAATGTATTGAGAAGAAAATGTTGTATTTAATTTAGGTTGTTGCTCTGCTTTGTACATCTACTTTTAGGTTACTCTGCTGTTACATTTTTGTTCCTATAAATTCTTATCTCCAAGGACTGAGAAGATAAGGGTAGGTACAGTGTTGACTTTTTGTGTTGTATAAAAAAATTAGACCTGTTTTGAGTCTTTTCCTAATCTCCCTCAGTGTCTTTTCAGTTTTTCTTTGTCTGAAGTGATATTTGGTTTCCCAAAACTTGTACCTCCTTCTGTACTACTTACCTTGGATAAAGTCATCACCAAACATCCAGTTATATAAATTAGATGCAAGATGACATTCTGTACTCTTTTGTCACCCTCATGCCACACAAACCATTTAACTCTAAATTCTGTGAATTCTACATTTTCATGATCACTTTTACATATTTCCCTTTTGTTAATGCCTTGGTTTATAATCTTTTACATAGACAATTTTAATAGTACTTTAAAACAAAGGCTTTCAAACTTTTTCCTATTACCATGAAGAAATATATTTAATTCCTGACTCACTATACACATACAAAGTTAAAACTGAATGCATATAGTGAAATTAAACTTTCAAAATTTAATACATTCCCTTAATATATGATTCACATTGATGCTTTATATTCTATTCCATTTTCAAAGACAAAATTGATTTACAACGTCACTAATGTGTTGCTCCTGCAATTTGAAAAACACTGCAAAATAAGTTCTTGTCTCAAGTCATGGGAATTGCTAATGAACTTTCCACACTGCCCACAAAATTTTCTGTTATACCAATCAAAATCCATAATTTCTCCCCTTAAAACCCTTCTCTTAACTATGAATAAAATCTAAACTCATTATTATATTATGTAGTCATGGCTCTCCCTGCCTACACATTCAACTTACATATGTTATTTCCCAAACCCACATGCTCAAAGTATTCCATTTTATATCTCTGCATCTTTCCATAAGGTAATTCTATCTAAAAAACTGCCTCTATTAACTCTTTATATTTTTTTAGCCTTCAAAACTCTGCCTCAAGATCTTTTCCTTCTCTGTAAAGCTTTTTCTAATTCCTCCCCATATAGAAATAGTTACTCTTCCTTGGCATCAAAACTATACTTGCAAATTTCCTTTTAAAGCACTTGAGAGAGACTCACAGAACTCGCTCCAGAGAGATGCTCCCCTCACCCCGTCCCTGTGTATTCAAGCATGGACTTACCATAATGGGAAAATTGTTGCCTGCTGATATAACTTCTTCACATTTTCTATTTCTTGCTGAGTTTTCTTTTTTTAAAATTTTTGCACTTCTGTTCATTAGACAACATTGCTGTTTAAATTTAGTTTTCAATATACAGGGACAGGAATAGTTGTAATACACCCACAGAGGAGTAAACAGCTTTCTACAACAAAGAACTAGACAATTAGAAAACAATACTAAATATATGAAACAACTGTTTTTAAACATTGGATAACAGGTAGCAAAATAAAATGATGTCTAAGAGAGAAACAAATTAGGTGAGGTCTATCATTTTCCTGACTTTCTGCCAAGGTAGAAAGAGCTCAAAAACATGAAGAGAGTTGGGACAGGTATAGGAGCTCAAAGAAAACGAGATGATTTGAATTTGTAGGTTGGAGTGCTAGAGATGAGAGAGTTATTCAGAGAGAGACTCCAAAAATCTTCCTAATGGTCACCTAGAGTCTTAGTCTAAGTCCAAGGTTGAATACTAACCCACATTTGTACCCTTCATAGGTGAAATTCTATACAGTCTGGCAAAGAGCACCTAGCAGGAAATTGTAAGTTGAACAATTCCCAAAGCTAACCAAGGCTGGCAGCCATACTAGAGAGATCTTGTTGAATACCTGAGGCATTCAAAGATATCTCAGAGGGATCATACCTTAGAAACCAGACTAAACTAACCGATCTACTAAACTAACAGATCTAGGTTAGATCTGCTGTAACAAAACTTTAAAAAATTAGATCTTGAAAGGCTCTATAAGTAATGCAACTCCATGACAAAACACACTCTAATAATCTATAAAGAAAAATAAAAAATCTAGAATACACAATAATCTAATATTCATAATGTCTAGCATCCAATCAAATATTACTAGATATAAAAAGAAGTGGCAAATTTTTAACCACAACCATAAGTAAGAAAAAGAAAAAAGCAGTTAATAAAACATACTCAGAAATAGCAGAAATGATGGAATTAAGAAAAGACTTAAAGCAACTCTTGTAAATGTGTTTACTGATTTAAAGGAAAATATAAACATAATAAATAAAAAAGTAGAAGATATTTTTCAAGAACAAATGAATATCTAGAATAGAAAAACACAGCTAAAAGGAAAATGTCACTAGATAGTTTCAATAGCATATTAAACACTTCAGATGAAAAAAATCAGTGAACTTGGACACATAGTAATAAAATATATTCAAACCAAATCAAAAAGAGAAAAAGAATGAAAAAAAAATTGGATCCACATGGGAGGTCTGCAGTTCAAACCCCGGGCCTCCTTGACCCGTGTGGAGCTGGCCCATGCGCAGTGCTGATGCGCACAAGGAGCGCCGTGCCACGCAGGGGTCCCCACGTAGGGGAGCCCCACGCACAAGGAGTACACCCCATAAGGAGAGCCACCCAGCGTGAAAGAAAGTGCAGCCTGCCTAAGAATGGTGCCGCCCACACGAAGAGCTGACACAAGATGACGCAACAAAAAGAAACACAGATTCCTGTGCCACTGACAACAGAAACAGACAAAGAAGAACACACAGTAAACAGACACAGAGAACAGACAACTGGGGCAGGGGTGGGGAGAAGGGAAGAGAAATAAATTAAAAAGTAATAATAAATAAAAATAAAAAAATAAAAAAATATATGTAATTGAAGGTAAAGAAAGAGAGAAGAAAAAAACAAAACCTATATCAGTAAAAAAATAATAAGAAAAATGTTTCAAATCTGATGAAACCTATTAACACAGTTTCAAGGATAACCACCAAGGAACATCATAAGAAATTTTTGGAAATCAATGATAAAAAGAAAAATGATAAAATAATTTTATATCTTAAAAAGATGTATGTATAGGGAGGCAAAAGAACTGTGTAAGATGCAAAATCTTCTTTCTTGTAGTTGTGCTAAAGAAGTTCAGTGTAAGATAAGCCCCAAATTACCACATGGGATTATTAGGAATCAATACTTTTAATAAAGCATAGAAATCAAAAATATAAACAAAATGAAGGTGAAAGCATTTAAAGAGTCTATCTGGCCTGACCTCCAGGCTCTGGACAGATTTCCTCAATTAAGCCATCTCACTCAGAATGTTCTCCAGAGTAGACTGTGCAAGTTATTTTAAAAACTCGAGATAGGATTTAAGTTTCTTAAATTCTTCCTGGTAGCTAGCATTAATCCCTCTTGGGCAGTTTTAGCTAATCTCTCATAGTTTGATCTTCAGTGATCAGGAAGAACAGCTAGTCTCTATCACCCTTACAATAACCACACACACACCCCATAATCCTAAAATTATATCACCTTTGGGTTTCCCCTTCTCTAGAATAAAAAGCCCAATTTCTTTAACTTTTCCTCAAAGATCCTACTCATCATTCATTTCATCATTTTTCTTGATTGCCTCTGGGCTCTTCCAAAACTCTCTGCCTTCTGTCAATTTTGCTTCTCTTAAACTGGAACAGAATTTAATCGACGATCTTGCCACAGCCTAATACACTGAAAGGAATACTTAATGTTCTTACTGGTTGGTTCCCACAAACAAAACAACAAAAATAAAAAGCCAGACCCTCATAAAACTCTGAATGACCACTCTGTATTCCTAATGGTCCCCCTATTCTCTGCCCTCACAGGACCTACATAGGAGATGGAATGTGTCTTTGCAGTAGGGAATTATGAAATAGGACATTGGAGCCTTCAGGAATTTACCACCTTCACATTCAGCATCTTACCTTCCTCATGCCTTGCATTCTCACTTCTGACCTTATCAGGACATCTCTCTTGCCAGTCTTTGGACACATAGAAATTTGCATCTACAGTCTTGGAGGTTCGCCCTGCCTCCCAAGCTTCTGAGAACTCTCCAAATAGCGCTCTTCATTTCTCTCTCTTCCTTCAACCTCCCACCATAGTAGTTAGGACTATTTCCATTGCAAGAAATTGAGCTCAAACATTGGTAATAAGAAAAGATGAGTCTATTGTTCAGATATGCAGGTTTGTGAACTTTACATAAATTCAATCACTGTATATGTGTTCTTCTGCAATTTGCTTTTTTTCAAGTATAGTATACATGAATTTTATCTACGATGATTCATGTACCAGCAATTCATTAATTTTCCATTCTATTTATTGTTATGGTAGTATAAGTTATTGTTATTATTACATTTGCCTATCACTGGACACATCTATTATTTCTCAATTTTTTAATTATTTTAAACAAAGCTGTTCTGAAAATTTTTGTACAGGTTTCCATGTGCACATGTGCAAGGTTTTCCTCTACATTAAATCACTAGGAATGGAATTCCTGAGTAATTAAGTGTATGCTTTTTTAACCCTATAGATAACGCCAATATTTTCCAAAGTATTGGCAACAATTTACATTTCCACCAGCAGTGTATAGACTCTCTGTTGCTCTACTTCCTCTCCAACATTTTTTATTGTCTGACATCTTAATTTTGCAACTCAGAGGTGTACCAAATCATAGTCCACTGTCTTCATTTTCATTTCCTGGTATGGTGGTTTGCAACTTTATATATCCCAGAAAAACATGTTCTTAAATCGAATCCATTCTTGTTGTTGTGAACCCATTGTTGGTAGGACTTTTAATGAGGCTATTTTAGCTAAGGTGTGTCCCAATCAGGATTTTTAAAAATATAATTTTATTATATTATATATATAATATATATATATAATTTTATTAGAGAGGTTGTCAACTTACAAAACAATTATGAACTTGTATGGAATTCCCATATAACACCCCTCCACCAACACACTGCATTGTTGTAGAACATTTGCAAAATTTATGAGATATCATCAGACTATTACCACTAACTATGGTCTATAGTGTACATTTGGTATGTTTTTCCATACCCTCCCCATTATTAACATCTTTGGCATTGATATAAGAATATTACAGCATTGCTGTTAACTATAGTCCATAGGTCACAACAATTGTATTTTTTTCATGCTTCTCCACATTCTTACCACCTTGCAATAGTAATGTACATTTGTTCTGGTTCATAGAAGCACATTCTTTTATTTGTACTACTAATCACAATTTTCATCCACCTCTGTGTTCACTATGTTACCCAGTCCCTAGATTATTCTCTAGCTTTCTTTCTATTGACATATATGTCCTTAAACTACCCTTTCTGCCACGATCCCATTTATAAACCACCTGTGTTAGTTCTACTCACTATTTCACTATAATGTGTTAGCATCAATTCTATCCATTTCCACACTTTTACAGTCAAGTTAATTAAAACTTCGAAATACATTAAACATCAGTACACCTTCTTAGCCCTCCTCTTATGTCCTAATAGCCTTTACTCTAGGTTTCAATTCCATGTGTTTATTCTTCATATTTAGTTATTAGTGAGACCATGCAATATTTGTCCTTTTGTCTACTTATTTCACTTAGCACAATGTCTTCAAGGTTCATCCATGTTATCATATGTGTCCCAATTTCATTTCTTCTTACTGCTGCATAGTATTCCATTATATATATATATATATATATATACACACACATATACTACATTTTATCCATTCATTGGTTGATGGATACTTGGGCTATTTCCATCTTTTGGCAGTTATGAATAGTGCTGCTATGAACATCAGTGTGCAGACGTCTGTTCACATCACAGTTTTCAGTTCTTCTGGATATATTCCTAGTAGAGAAATTGCTGTTCATGTGGCAGTTCTATATTTAGTTTCCTGAGGATCTGCCAAACTGTGCTCCACAAAGGCTACACCATTTTACCAATCCACTAACAATGAAGGAGTTTTCCTTTTTCTCCACACCCTCACCAGCATTTACTGTTTCCTGATTTTTTAAAAATAATGGTCATTCTATATGGTATGAGATGATATCTCATTGCCATTTTCATTTGTATTTCCCTAATAGCTAGTGATATTGAACTTTTTTCTGTGCTTTTTTGGCCATTTGTATTTCCTTCTGGGAGAAATGTCTATTTAAGTCTTTTGCCCGTTTTTTAATTGGATTGCTTACTCTTTTATTGTTGAGTTGTATGATATCTTTAAATAGAATGGAAATCAAACCCTTATCAGATATGTGGTTTCCAAATATTTTCTCCCATTGAGTGGGCTGTCTTTTCACCTTCTTGGCGAAGTCCTTTGAATTACAGAAGCGTTTAAGTTTGAGAAGGTCCCATTTATCCTTGTGTTCTTTCATTGCTCATGTTATTGGTGTAAGATTTAAGAATCTACCACCTACCACCAGGTTTTAAAGATGTTCCCCTACATTTTCCTCTAGGAGCTTTCTGGTTGTAGATTTTTTAGTTAAATCTTTGATCCATTCTGAGTCAATGTTTGTATAAGGTGTGAGAGTGGTTCTCTTCCTTTCTTTCGGCTGTGGATATCCAGTTCTCCCAGCACCACTTGTTAAATAGACTGTTCTGCCCCAAGTGGGTGGGTGTGACAGTCTTGTCAAAAATCACTTGACCACAGATGTGAGGGTCTGTTTCTGAACCATCAATTCAGTTCCATTGATCTACGTGTCTATCTTTATGCCAGTGCTGTGCTGTTCCTTCCATTGCAGCTAGGTAATATGATTTAAAGTCAGGGTAGGTTAACTTATTACTGAAATCCTTTATAAAAGAATGAAATCCAAACAGAGAGAGAAATCCACAGAAGCAAGAAGCTGAAATAAATGAAACCTGGGATAGAAGGGAGAGAACTGTAGACGCCATCATGTGTCTTCCCATGTGACAGAGAGCCAAACTTTAGGAAGAAAGTATCACCATTTTGACATTTTCTTGGCCTCAAAACCATGAGCTAGTAAATTTCCATGGTTTACCAGATCCATTTCAAGGTATTTGCTTTGAGCAGCCTAGGAAACGAAATCGCCTGGTAACTGAGATTGAGAGTCTTTGCTCATATTCATTAGATTGTATTTCCTTTTCTATAAAATTCTTGTTCACATCTTTCTTTCTTGGGTTGTTTTTTTTTCCTTTTTTTATTTATAGAAGATTATTTTTAAAAATATGTATATAAGCCTATATATATTCTGGATAGTCATCTTTTACCAGAAATATGTGTCAAATATCTTCTCCAAATGGCTTACATTTTTACCTCGTCTATTTCTTTGGTTAACAGAAGTTTTTAATGTAGTGAATTTTTTTTTCATTTATGCCATATGATTTTTGAGTCTTAAGAAATCCTTTCCTAACTCAATATTATGAAAATTATTCAAATGTATTTTCTCTTACAGTTTTAAAGTTTAGGTCCTTCATTTAAATTTTTAATTTTTCTGGTATTGATTTATGTATGATGTGAGGTAGGGATCCAGTTAAATTTTTAACATGGATAAGTAATTTTCACAGTACCATTTATCAACCCAATTATCTTCAATGTCAACTTTGTCATATATCAAGATTCCACATATATGTTGGTCTTATTCTGGACCTCTATTCTGTTCCATTGATCTCCAAATACCAATGCCACATTATCCTAATTACCTTTGCAAGTTTTTCCCAATGTATTCTTCTTCTTTCAATCTTGGCTCTTCTTGGCTTTCTTGCTCTTGCACATAAAATTTAAATTAAATTTCACACACACACTCATACTCACATAGATAGCCCTGTTGATATTTTGCCTAGAAATGAGGTGCATTACAGATCAGATTCAATAGATTGGTTTATGGAGAATTCATACATCTTTAAGATGTTGAATCAGTCGATCCATGAATGTGGTAAATCTCTCCATTTATTGGTCTACTCTTATGTGTGTCACTAAATTTTTATTATGGTCACATAATGACTTTGCTTATATTCTATTAGACTTATCCCTAGGTAATTTATTATTTGTGTCTATAAAAAATGTTTTTTAATCAAGTCAAATTTACCAATGATCTGTTGCTGTTATGTAAAAAATAACTGATATTTCTTCTTGTATTTGTCAACTTTGCTAAACTCAGTAATCCTGATAAATTATCTCAGCATATAAATATCACAGCACATTAATCAAATAAAATTATTTGATTTTCTATTTCATTTATATCACTCACCTATAAAAACAGTTTATATTTTAATTTATGATTCCTTAACATTTAATTTCTTATTTTCTGTTCCTACACTAGGTAGGACCTCCAGTAAATACTGAAAGAAAATGGTAGTAGGAGGTATTCTTTTTATCTTGTTGGTATTAAAGTTTTTATTATTAATTATGTCTTGGAAGTTTTTAATAAAAGCAGTAATTTTCACATATATATTTCTAGAGTTCTAAGAATTTTTAAAATATCATGCATCAGTAATGATTTTTATTAAATACTGTTTTTGCACCTGAGATAAAATTTTTTTCTCTTTTAGTTATTATTATTGCATGGTTAATTGTATTTACAGATTTTCTATAAATTATAAGTCAAAAAGTCCTGAAAAAACATATTTGGCTATGATATATTTTCTTTTTTATGGATTGTTGAATTGGTTTCTGAATATTTTGTTAATATAATCAATATTCATATGTTTTATTGATCACTAATTTTTCTTTCTCTTATTTTTCTTGTCCTTTTTTTTTTTGTCAGTTACATTAGCATCATTACATGGATTTTAGAGTGTTTCTTCTCTTTCTATTCTCTGGAAGATATTTTTGGTAGACTGAAATGATCTGGTTTTTTAGGACCTCACTTATAAACTGAGTTGGGTTTTTTTCTTCTTTTTCTTTCGGAGAAAGATAGATAATTGACCATTATTTATAATTATCTAAGGTTATAGGGCTCTATTGTGCAAGTTTTGTTCAGTTGTAGTTTATGAGAATTTGTCCATTTCATGCACATTTAAATTTTATTTGCATAAAATTCATCATAATATTCTCTTGGTATATTTTAATGTTTGTTACACCTGCAAATTCATCAAACATTTTCCTTAGTATTTTGAAGAACCCTATTTCTTTTTGAAATTAGTGTTGACCAATATTTATCAATTTCATAGTTCTGAAGAACTTAACTTTGGCAAATTGAGCCTCTCTGTTGTGTCATTTTTTATCTGTTTCATTATATATTACTATCTTTATTATTTCCTACTTTTACTTCCTTTCTGCTTTCTTTAGGTTTTCTTTTAATAATTCTAAGTTGGATAATTAACTCATTGATTTGTAGGCTGTCTTTTGTACTTGCATAAGTATTTAAATCAATATATCTCCCCTGAATGCCCTTTAACTGCACAAGAGAAGTGTTGATGTGGTTTCCTTTTATTATTCAATTCTAAGTATTTTCTAATTTCCATTATGGTTTCTTTTTGACACATAAATTATTTAGAAGAGGATTTTTTTAAAATTTCAAATACTGAGTTTTAGTATTCTGATTTTGTGGTTATTATTTTTTTATTTATTTGCCCTGCTATCATGAACTTTGAATATATACACTGTTTTTAAATTTAATGAGATTTGCTTTATGGTAGGATAGACAATCAGTTGCCAGGAATGCTCAATGTGATCTTATAGAGCATGTGTATCCTCCAATTGCTGAGATGTAGTGTTCTATTTAGATTGAGCTTATTCTTGATTTTATCAAAATTCTCTCTATCAGTACTAATTTTTTGTCCACTTTATCATTAACAGTGAGAGGAAATTAAAATTTTTATAATGTCTTTTTTTTGTAGTTTATTTGCTGTATGTATTTTAAGAGGGTTATTAGACGCAGTTAATGTAACTCTTCCAAATGAATTAAAGTGTTTCATTATAGAGTGATGCTATTTACCCTTGGTAGTGGTTCCTGGTTTAAATTTCAATTTTTCTGATAAAAATATAACAATACTAACTCAAACTACTTGTTAATGCTTTTGTGGTGCATCTTTAGCCATTTCTATGTAAACTCTGTATTTTTTTTCAGTTGGTATTATATATATATATATATGATAATATTTTCACTTAGCTGAAAAATTTAGTCAATTTAAAACTGAGGTCATAACTAATATGTTTGGCTCATCTCCAAACTGAAGCTTTGAACAACCAGCAAGAACTGGCTCCAGAAAACAGTTAAAGGACTATAATGGCAGGGTGATCACTGAAATACTGCAAGTGCTGACAGCAAATATTGTCAAACAAGAATGTTATATATAGCAAAACTGTCTTTCAAAAACCAGGGACAGATTAAGATATTCCCAGATAGATAAAAGCTGAAAGAGTTCACCACCCTAAATTGGCCTTACAGGAAATGCCAAAGAGAGTTCTAGGTTGAAGGCAAAGAACAATCGATAATAGATTGAGGCTATGTGAAGAAATAAAGATCTCCAGTAAGAGTATTGACATGGGTAAATATAAATGCTAGTACTATTGTGTTTTGGTTTGCAACTCTACATTTTACTTCCTACAGGATCTAAGAGGCAAACGCATAAAATGTAAAGATAAATCAGTGATTTTGGACTCCTAATATATAAATATTAATATATAATTTGTGACAAGGACTACATAAAAGTGGGGGCAAAGGGATTTGGGAACATAGTTTGTGTATACTATTGAAGCCAAGTCGGTATCAAAGCAAATGATATTGTTACAGATTTAGGATGTTAGATTTAAGCCCACGGTAACCATAAAGACAATATCAGAGAATATACAAACTCACAGAGCAGAAATTAGAGTATAGGGTGGGGGGTAGCAGGAATGGAAAGTTAATGCATAATGGGTGTAAGGTTCTATATGGGGAGTTGAGAATGCTTTAGTAATGGAAGGTAGTAAGCGTACTTCAAAATTGTGAATATGATTAATTCTATTGAATGGTATGCTTGGGAGGTGCTGGGATGGGAAAGTTAATATTGTATATATGTTCCCACCAATAAAAAAAGAAAGAGAACTCAAATAAGAATGACAATTAAATGCAATACCTAATTCTGGATGGGATCTAGGAAGGGAGGAGAAAAGGCTCAAAAGAATAAGATTATGACATATGAAAAAAGGGAATATAGACTTTAAGCTTTATTGATATTAAATTGCTTGAACTTGATAACTGTACTGAAGGTTGTTTCTTAAATGAATATTCTTGTTCTTAGGAAATGTACATAGCAGTCTTAAGTGTTTAAGGAGCATGATGGATGCAACCTACACTCAAATGTTTAGAAAATGAATGGATCAATAGATGGGGCAGGGAGAGATGATAGGTAGATAGATAATAGGGCGTTTTTCTTTACTATTCACACATATGTTTAACTTGCATGTGCAATGGATAGATCTTATGTGCACATTTTAATGAGCTTTGACAATTGCATATATATCCACATAACCCACACCCCTCTATATATAATACCTTCATCACCTAAAAACTGTTGTGTTTAGATTCTTTGGACATTACAGTATTTTTTAACTCGGTTGTCGCATGTATTCTGTTGCTGAGTAGTTTTCTATGCTATGAATATTCTAAAATTCCATCCTATGAATTACTGACACTAGATTGTTGTTTCCAGCATTATCTTATTGGGTTGTAGGATTTGTTTATATTTTCTTTTTTTTTTTAATATTTATTTATTTATTTAATCCCCGCCCCCCCTCAGTTGTCTGTTCTCTGTGTCTGTTTGCTGCGTCTTGTTTCTTTGTCCGCTCCTGTTGTCGTCAGCGGCACAGGAAGCGTGGGCTGCGCCATTCCTGGGCAGGCTGCACTTTCTTTCGCGCTGGGAAGCTCTCCTTACGGGGCGCACTCCTTGCGCGTGGGGCTCCCCTACTCGGGGGACACCCCTGTGTGGCAGGGCACTCCTTGTGCGCATCAGCACTGCTCATGGGCCAGCTCCACACGGGTCAAGGAGGCCCGGGCTTTGAACCGTGGACCTCCCATGTGGTAGACGGACGCCCTAACCACTGGGCCAAGTCCGTTTCCCTGTTTATATTTTCTGGACTCATATCTTTAGTCAGATACAAGTATGGTGACTATTTTCCACTTTGTGACTCCTATTTTGGAGAAATACTGCAATACAATTAAGAAGCCAGACTTGGGGTAAGAGGAAAAGAAGATTATGTATACATCTTCTTTTAGCCTACTAGTATATCTATGGATTGTTATTGATTTTCCTGCTAAAATTCTTTGATCACCATCTTTCCATGGCATTTCCACAATTTCAGTTCTTGTCCCTTGAAATTAAGGAAAATTAGTTAGTTCCTATAATAATTCACCACCTTGTCCTGAAGGGAAGTTTTGGGTTATGCACATATCTCTTCATTTTATACTATATTTATTAGAATTTTTTTGAAGTTTGTTAGATTATTCAGGCCTGCCTTCTGTACTATGGTAGTCATGACAACTGCACACCAAGTATTTCTAGCTTAATTCCTTCTAGAATCATGGCGGATTTTCTTTAAATTGATTATTTGGCATTTAGGCTTGTCCATGTGACTTGCTTTGATGGATGAATTGAATAGAAAGTTTTATGTATCACTACCAGACAGAGGCTCTAAGAACCAGGGCATCATTCACCACATCCTTTTCCTTTCCATTGTTTGTGTTGAAATATGCATTGAGATGAACTGTCCATCTACCTTAGTTCTTGAACAGAGCCATCCTTGCCACCACCATCAGTTATACACACAAAGCTGTGTTAGACATATAGTGTCTAACCACTGTTGTGTTAAGTCATTGAAAATTTGTGGTTTGCTATAGTAGCATAACCTAAGCTTTCTTTGCTAATACGCCAACCCCCAATTTCTTCTCATTGGTCACGTTAGCTGATTCTTATAAGTGACAGACTTTGAAAATCTGTTCTTATGCCATCTTTGCTGTAAGTCTAATTTATATGTATAGTTGATCCCAAACAAATTAAAGGAAAGGAGAAATGTAGTATTTTCTAAAGGAAAAAAATTCATGTGAATCATTAATTTTGAGAAGTGATGATTATCCACTCAGACATCCCAGATGACCAGATTTGCATTTTAAAATATTAAACCTTCTATCTGGATAAGACTAGGCATCCCAAAGGTTAATCATCAGAAAGCAATATTCAGAGGGCCTGATGGCTGTCATTAGGATAAGGGACTATAAGTCATCTATGAGAAAAAATTAACTTGCAAACTGAGATCACGTAAATTTGAGCCAAATGGAGAACAAAACCTTCATGCCCAGGAAGAAGACCTGAAAGCAAAAGTAATTCAGTGTTCAGTATTAATGCCTGCTCACTTTTGATGTGGCCAGTGCTTTTTCTTTTAGGTTCAATATATCAAATAGCTATTTCATCACAAAATCAAACAATATTCTTAAATGCTTGTAATTCAATAGCCTGAGATGACGTGAGAGAAAAATTAGTAAGCAGTGTTTGTCAATCAGATGGAAAAGAAGCTCAACTTCAATAGAAGACAGAATATTAAATTGTTTAATAGGTTGGCCTTTAATGGCACCCTGCTTACTTTCAAATTACACACCTCCACTTACTAGCTTTATGACTTTGAATAAATTATTTTACTTCTCTGAGACTCAGTTTTCTAATCTCTAAAATGGGGATACTACTAGTACTTACCTCACAGTGTCATTGCATAGATTTGCTAAAATAAGGTGTGTGAGGTACTTATAGTGATGATTAATGAATAGTAAGAATTCATTAAAAATTAGTAATCACTATTATATTTTGAATGTAGGTTTTCTATTCCTTTATGAATATTGTTTGGAGTTCTAGGTATTCTTAAACAATTTCTCTAAATTTTCAACTTTGCCAATCCATTTTATTATACCCTCATATCTGTGTATCTTTTTTCATAAATGTGACAATTTGAAGTCCTTTTTTGAATCCCAAAAGATTATGCTCTTAAACTAATCCATTCCTTTGTGTGTGGACACCCTTGAATGCATTAGATTACTTTGATTAGGTCACTTACAATTACATCGCTTTAAAACATTTGATTGGACCACATCAGTGAGGTGTTGGGTCTCTGCACTTTTGCTGAGTCTTATATAAGCTGAGAACACTCAGAGATGCATAAAAAAATTCACTGCCATCTTTACCCTGCCATATGTGAGAGAGGACTGGAGGAGTGCAAGCAGCCAAAGCTGAAGCGTGAAGCCCCCAAAAGGCTGGGCCCACAGACCAGCTCAAGGCTGAAGAGATAAGCTGCTTGCCTGATCACCCACAGCTGGGTTCCTAGAGATGGTGAGCCTGGAGGTAAGCAGGGACCTCGGCAGAGACCAGCCGCCATCTTGCTTTCACATAGCAGGATGTCAGGATCACCAGTAGCTGACTTTGGTGAGAAGGCATCTCTGCTGATGCCTTGATTTGGACATTTCACAGCCTGAGAACTGTAAGTTTTACTCTAAATAAAATTCCCATTATAAAAGTCAACCCATTTCTGGTACTTTGCATTGGCAGCCCTGCAACAAACTAATTCAATTGGTTATATATATCATCTATTCCAACCAACTCATCATATAAATAAGGAAAGTGGGCCTCTGCAAATTAATGTATCCATCCATATTTGTTTTACAAATTATTAATGTATTTGAATGTCTCTATTTATCATACATATTATAATTGCCCAGTAAATGAGTATTTGTCTTATGAATACTAGAATGGATCTTATGTACAAATAGATTGAATATTTTATGAACACAAAGAGATGACTTTAATCTAAAAGGCCCAGGAATTCCTATTAGTGGAGTCTTAATTTTGTTACTGGGTTTTCTGTGAGCTTGTATCTTTGGCCCTATCTTTGGATGTATCTATTTTGGGTAAGTTCAGCTGTGCTCCTGATTTTTCACAAACTGCTTCTATATATCCGTATCTAGACTAAAAGGATGATATAGTAGTCAACAAAGAATTTTTTTAACTTAGTAATTTTGTCTGCATCAAGGAACTCAGAAATTCTTTTCTAAAGCATGCCACTATGAAAAGGCACTAGTTAGCCCATATATTTTCAAAGGAATGTTTAGGGAGAGAAGACTGAATTGGGATTCTGGCACTGTACCTCTCCTCCAACTCAATTTCTGTCTAAAGACCAATGCAAAGTAAGGAGAAGCAAATTATCATCAATTACTGGGTATGGCAGGTTGAATTCTGTACCCCAGAAAGAGATAATGTTCTATTCTTAATCCATTCCTGTGGGTGTGAACCCATTGCAAATAGGTCCTTTCGAAGATGTTTTTTTTAGTTAAGGTGTGACCCAACTGAATGAGGTTAGGCCTTAATTCTTTTACTGGGGACTTTATAAAGAGAATCCATGGAGAAAAGCAGAAGCTAAAAGTCATTGGAACCCAGAAGAGAAAGAAGAGGACATCACCATGCAGCAGAAAAGCCAAGGACCCAAGGATCGCTGGCAGCAGAAAATCCAGGCCCAGAATTCGACAAGCTTTAGAGGTAAAGCATCATCTTCTTGATGCCTTGATTTTGGACTTCTCATAACCTCAAAACCATGAGCCAATAAATTCCCATTGTTTAAGTCAACTCATTGTAAGGCATTTGTTTTAGCAGCTTGGAAACTAAGAAGTAGTGGAGACTCTAATCCTTTCCTCTAATTTAAACTGCAAATTTTGATTGTACATGTCATTGTTTTTAGTATCTCCAAATATTGTATAATACAGAGAGAGAGAGAGAGAAAGGGAGAGAAAGAGAAAGAGTCACATAAGGTAGTAATATCTAAATAATGGTTTACTTCAACAAATATTTATAAAATGCCCCCTATATGCCAGGTACAGTACCAAGTCCTAGGGATACAAAGATGAATTGCACATGTTATTTGCCTTTTGGAATTTATAATCCAGTGTTCAGAATTTGACAGCTATATAAAAAATGCTTTGATGTGACGATGGAATAAATGCTCTCATAAATATATGTTCTGGGAGCTTTGGGAGCACTAAACATTATACCTGGTTCAAACTGAGGATAAATGATGGCTTCTGGGGAAGTGGATTTGGCTCAACTGAGAGAGCATCTGCCTATCACATGGGAAGTCCAGGGTTCAAACCCAGGGCCTCCTAACCATTGTGGGGCTGCCCACACATAGTGCCGATATATGCAAGGAGTGCCGTGCCACGCAGGGGAGTTCCCCACATAGGGAAGCCCCACGTGCAAGGAGTGTACCCCTATAAGGAGAGCCACCATGTGTGAAAACAGTGCAGCCTCCCCAGGAGTGGTGCCACACACATGGAGAGCTGATGCTGCAAGATGATGAAACAAAAAGAGACAGATTCCTGGTGCTGCTGACAAGAATGCAAGGGGACCCAGAAGAACACACAGCAGATGGTCACAGAGCGCAGAAAACTGGGGAGGGAACTAAATAAAAATCTAAAAATAAAAGAAATGGCTTCTGGAAAAGATGAAGCCAGCACTCTAACCTGAGGAAATTTGCATACTATTTACGTGCAGAAGGAAGAGATCACAACAGGCAAGTTCCCACCTGTATGATCAAAGCCACTAGAAGAGGGGAAGTATAAAGAAGTATGATCCAGAGAACAGTAGATAATGGATTGCATCCTGTACATGTTGGGAAGACAGTGCAATACTGCAGGCATAGTGGATAAATTTATGATGTGTTCTCCCCTTTCGGAGCACATGTAAAAATGCAGTTCTCAAGCTCCGTGTTATGGGGCAGTGCCAGACAATTAGGTCTGGAGGATAGGGTATATGTGAAAAGGATATGCAAAACATGCAAGAACCTGTGTGTGACATGCCATTGTTCTGTCTCCTGCCATGGTATTTGTGGAGAGTCCATAAGATAAAAGAAGGGTGAAATGCTGAACCTTCCCAAGGAGGGCTAATGCAGAAGACTTTTGGAGAATGAGAACTAAACTTTTATTGTATAAAGCTACTGAGATTTGAGTGTTATTATTATGACATCATAGCGTAGTTTATGCTGACTAAAAGATTTTATTAGGAGTTTAGTATTATTTGTGTTTGGGAGGCATGGCAGAGGAAGGAATCTAGTATGTCTTTCGTGTTTCTGGTTTGATGATAAGTGGGATGGTTTGATGATAATTACGTGAGAGAAAATTCAAAAGTTTGGAAATATGTAGAATTGGCAATGTAAAGACATGTAGACTTTAAAGTACCCATGTGTCATCCTGGTGGATATTCAGCCAGCATTTGGGTACATGGAGCTGGAAGATCAATGGATTTTCAGAGCTAGAAATAGAGATTGCAATGTTCTCAGTCTGTGAATGGTAATTAAAAGTAGGAGAATAAATGAGGTCATCCAAAGAAGTTGTGAAGCTGGGAAGCGGACTTGGCCCAGTGGTTAGGGCATCTGTCTACCACATGGGAGGTCCGCAGTTCAAACCCCGGGCCTCCTTGACCCGTGTGGAGCTGGCCATGCGCAGTGCTGATGCGCACAAGGAGTGCCGTGCCACGCAAGGGTGTCCCCCGCGTGGGGGAGCCCCACGCACAAGGAATGCACCCGTGAGGAAAAGCCGCCCAGCGTGAAAAGAAAGAGCAGCCTGCCCAGGAATGGCACCGCCCACACTTCCCGTGCCGCTGACGACAACAGAAGCAGACAAAGAAACAAGACGCAGCAAATAGACACAGAGAACAGACAACCGGGGGAGGGGAGGAAATTATATAAATAAATAAATCTTTAAAAAAGAAAAAAAAAAAGAAAACAGATTCCCATGCCGCTGACAACAGAAGCGGACAAAGACGACGCTGCAAATAGACACACAGAACAGACAACTGGGGTGGGGAAGGGGAGAGAAATAAATAAATTAATTATTTTTAAAAACTTAAAAAAAAAAAAGAAGTTGTGAAGCAAGTGAGTTTAGGTTAAGCAAGTAAACTAACCCCCCAAAATCTATTTCAGCACCTAAATTATTCAATATTGTTAAAAAGACCTTTAATACAAAGCCAACTTTCATTGAGAGTTGCCATCTTTATAATTAGCAGTAAATTATTTTTCTTAGATTAAAATGAATAATAAAATATATACTTAATAGGTCCTTCTGAATTGACAGAGTTCAAGTATAATATTTGTTTTCCACCTCTTCTTAGAGCTGGGGTTTTTTCTTTGTGTATGCAGTAAATATTTCACATTAGTTTGTGACTCTTTGGTATTTTTCCATCTCTCAATGAGTTTCGAATCCTGACTTCATTAAATTTCAGTGCCACACATTCAGTACAAAGAATGTTCACACTGGTGTGGGCAGAAATTTTGGAAGCAGCAGGGTGAACTTAAAGATTATTTGTGACTATGGATGTTTCTCTCAAGCAAGTTAATATTGCCAGTTATTTCATAACAGATACTTCT
This sequence comes from Dasypus novemcinctus, assembly GCF_030445035.2. NCBI lineage: Eukaryota > Metazoa > Chordata > Mammalia > Cingulata > Dasypodidae > Dasypus > Dasypus novemcinctus. Next base: position 92,490,830 of record NC_080679.1, read on the forward strand.
TTTATTTGTTGGTTCTTTTTTATTGCCTGCTCATCTTTCCCCATTAAAATATTAGCTCAGAGAGAAAAGGGATGTTGTCTGCCTTATTCACCATTGTGTCTCCAGCACCTAGCATTGTGTCTGACACAATGTAGTTGGTAGGCCATCAATATCTGTCAGATGAATGGATATGTGTATACAGCAAAAGACCATGTACCACAACAAAATAATCATTTTCTCTTCCTCAATTATCATGAGGATATGATCAATGTTTATTATAAAATAAAAATTTTAAAGGGTATTTATCCTGCCTTTTCTCATCCTTGCCTTTTACTCACAGGCATATCCAAATCTTTCACAAATTCTATATTGCACCTTCAGAATATATCCTAAATCTGACCACTTCCCCTCGTCCTACCACCCTAGTCCCAGGTCCCACCACCTCTCACCTGGATTGCTATAGTAGCCTCCCTACTATTTTCCCTGCTTCACCCAGGCTGCCCACTTTCTTCCCTACCCACCTGGTTAAATTTCAAGATAGAGGTCAGAGTAATATTCTAATAAAGTAAATCAGATTCTGTCACTCCTCATTCAAATAAAAGCCGGTGTCCTTACAAAGGCCCAGCAGGCCGTACACCAGCTGGCCCCTTGCCACCAATTTGAGCTCTTCTGCTCTCTGCTCACTTTTTCCCAGCCATACCGACTTCCTGGCATTTCTATAAAGACACCATGCCTGGCTCCACCTCAAGATGTATGTCCTTGCTGTTTCCTCTATTTGGAATGCCCTGCTTTCAGATATCCACGTGGCTGGCTCCTTTATTTTCTTCAGGTCTTGGCTCAAGTGCATCTTCCTAGTGAGGCTTTGCCTGAGTGCCCCTTATAAAATATCAATTCCTTTCCTCCACTTCCCCACTTTTTATCCCTCTAACACTGCTTCATTTGTCCTGCTAGGTTTATCACTATCTGACACATTATGTATTTGCCTCTATATTTATTGTCCTTTTCCCTGCAATAAAATAAAGACCCCATGAAGGCAGGGTCTATTGTGCTCACTGCTGTACTGCCCGGAGTTGCACTTGACACAATTAATTAATTGAATGAATAAACTGTAGCTACTAAACACTTAAGACCTCAGGATTGACAGTGAGTCAGCGAGAGCCAAGCTGATCAATATATTGAAGCCCCATGAAGACAGTAGTATGGAAAGCAGGGAGCTATTTTCAATTCTAAACTCAGGTATGTATGCCTAGGGCATCTCGGTTCACAAAGACCTTCAGATTCCCTTTTCCTATATAAGTATCAATTTATAAAAGAACATTTCTTACCCCTCTGCCAGTGCTCAACCCAACAGCTTGACCAGGGCTTAGGAAACATTCCTAATATTTGAAAATCATTAGTGTTAAACAGTGTTTCCTCTTACCCCTCAAACTAAGATGATACCCGTATAAGTCCATTATTGTCAGGGCATTTATCTCTTTCATCATTACAATTTTTTTTTCGTGGCTGTTACAGTGAAGAATTCAATGTATAGGCTGCTTTTGCCATAATCATTTTAACACCATTGAGGTAGTAAAAAGGAAAAAGGGGAGTAATTTGTTACAATTATTTTTGTTTTTATTTTTATTTATTTTTTTAAATAGCCTTTCAAATAGATTGTCAGGCTCTAATACAACCTAACTTGTACTTCTTAAATATTTCACATTCAATTTACGGTTTTAACTCCATAAAGAACTACAAAGTTTGAATGCTATATAAACTTCGAAATGTATTTTATTCCCTATTTATTGACATACTTAAAGTGTTTACAAGTAATAATGCTATTTTCCCTAAAAATATATTTTCACAATTTTCAATATTTTGGTAGCCAAGTTAAGAACATTGAAGTAATTTCAGAAAAGTTTATACAAGCCCAATTGATAGCAAACAATTAAAATAATAAGGTACAATCTCAGTCTTGATTGGAAAATAAGAATTTATACAAAGCAAAGGTTTATACATACATTTAAAATTAATAAATGTACACACAAAACTATAATATTTCTCTTCTGAGGTACTATCAGTTTAAGTTTAAATTCATACTTCGTGCATTGGTAGCTAAACTCATTCACCACGGGTCTACCAGAGAGTCTTTATTCTGTTGCATAGAGTAGGGTATAATCTATACAGGAACTTATTTATTTCACCAGCAGCTAAAGCAATAGATAATATAAACAATTTTGCATCCCCAAATGAATACCTGTATGTCATCTGCTTTTTATGCATAGATTTAGATGGCGCTGATTGTTACTGACATTCCCTCTGGATTAGACAATGTTTGAGGACTGTTAGGAGCCCCAAGCTTGGACTGTTGTGGGATTGTTAATAGAATCCCAAAGGGCTGCCATGTTGATAGACAGTTCAGTGGCTTTGCCTCTGCTCTGCAGTCTCTACTCAGCTTTTCACTCAATAACCAAAAATATTTTAATAAATACACAAGTCAGAAAACGCTTGCAAGCAATTAAACTGGGAACAGCAGCATGCCTCGTTAGTATAGCACTAACAGTTGGGTTCATCAGACACTCACCCCAATAATATTTGGCTTTCCTTCTTCTACAACACAAAAATCAACAGAAAAGAGCACACTAGGTTACCTATGCCCTTTGCATGGTATTTTCCTAAAATTAATTATCCTTTTGAAAGTAAATAATACATTTCTCAGTAATATTAATCACTATTTACAAATTGCCTACATCTATATTTTAACCCTCACAACATCCCTAGAGGAGTAGGTGTTTTTATCCCATTTGTAGATGAAGGTACTACTTCTCAAAAAAGTTAAATAATTATTTTGTTGACAGACAGCAAAGAAAAGGATCATCTGACACTGTTGCCCTGATTTCTCTCCTCCACCCTACTATTTAGCGTGTCTAGAGATCTCCTTCTGATCCCTACCCATCCCCTGCCACTCACAAAAGTGACACCTCCCTCCACCTCCATAGACCATCTCACCTTTTCCTGAGGACCTGTGGCATCCTGGCTTATCTAAGGAATTAATTCCCTTCCTTGCATAGAATGGGCAGGGTTAGGGAGATCTGTTCAATTTCTGATCAGAAGAGCCTTGGGAAAGCCTAATCTTCAGTGACCTTTAGAGAAGTACCAACCTTCCAGCCAAAAGGCGCTGAACCAGAAACCAGCTTGCCAAGTGCACCCCTAGCGCCCTACTGACCCACAGCCATCAGTTTTACAAGCGACCCACTCTCTTTCAGTGTCCTCCCTGGGTGCCACCTGACACTCACGCTCCGGGCACAGGGAGATGAGTATCAGCCAGGCACTAGGAAAGTGTGCAGAGGGATTAAAAAGTATTCTGTTCATGGCTTGAAAGTTTGTAAAGAAAGTACTGAACACAGACTTCCCATCGTATCAAAAGGAAAATTTATGCATCGCCTTTGAGTTCAACTTCTCCATTAAAGCTTTTTCCCTATAATCTAGGGAGTTCTTATCTTGGTGACTTATGATGTTATGGAGGGGCTCATGCATGGAAAATGTCAATAGAAATAGTAACTCTGGAAGGGAAGGGCCTCCTAATTAGTCCCCATTTAGATTTTATGATGGCTTTGAGATCTGCTCATCCTGACAGAGCGCACTGTGGTTACATATTGTTCTAGCCTGAGGGAACCATAGGAAAAACCAGATTTATTGTACCTATCATACCAGCATATTTCATTTGCCATTATGAGCAGCCATCTCGCAATGATGCAGGAGTATTTATTACAGATTAAATTGTAGGACCTGGATGGTTTAGTGAGGTTCTTGAGGTATCATTTATGTCATTAACTGGCTCATTATCAGATCTGCAAATCTCCATTCTTTTCTGAGCCTTCTGTTTGAGCACTGAGGCTTCTGGGCTCAGCAGCTTCTGGGCTGTATTTTGTGGTGGCGCCGGCTAGAAGTTTAACACAGACAAAGCAAATCACTTGCATCACCCCTTGTGTTGTTTGACCGGATTTACAGGAAAGTCGAGCGAATCCCTCTTGAGCGCTCTTTGCTGGGGGTCTGGGCAGGAAGGTTTTGTCTCTCAGGCTGCCGATTCTGACCGGGTGCTGGTATGGAGGGGTGCAGGAGAGGGACCACTTTTGAACTTCTGGATTCAGGGGTCCTTTTCAGAGGTGGCTAACGCTAATTAGGTTAGGAGTGCCTGGCTGCCTTCTAGAGATGCAGCTTCCAGTTTTTCTTCTCTGATAAATAACTCCGGGTTTGAAAACCAGGAAGGGAGAAGATGAGAGTGTGTGAAATTTAACTGTGGTTATTTAAGAAGTTAGTTGCTCTTCAATGCTGATTATCTGTGGTGAGAGGGTTCCGTTTCCATGTCTCAGTGCCTCTGGGACTGCGTTAAATACTACCTGGGAAGCTGAGCGAAGAGGAGTCACTGATAGCCGTTTATGATATATATCTTTTAAGATATTTCTGCCTAAAAACAGGCTGGTGAGCATTTTCAGGAAGGAATACTAAATCTACAGGGTTCACCTCCTACCTCTATTCCCTGGTTTAGCTTTTCTATTTGCATTTATGTTTTGAATCAAAGTGGGGGATCTTCGTTGTTGTTATATGCCCTATTTACTCTCCTATATTGCTTTTTCATAAAACCCTGGGAATGGCATTTAAAGTTGCTGTGTCCTTTGGTATTCAAATAGTCTCCATACAGGCACAAAAGGTACCTATAGAAATGCTGAACTCAAATTCATAGATTATCTGGGAGAGAAAGGCCTTGTGATTTAATTGTTGAATATAATTAATTCACTGCATAGACAATGGTTGCTGGTAAAGGGACGTTTTCACAAAGGAAAATTACAGGTAGAAGAAACCTTTATGCATCCGTTAAAAAGGATTTGATAATGTATTATAGACCTGGGTTTGAGGCAACACATGTGGTCGACAGTTAATATTTGCACGGATAAATCCTTGTAAAATAGTGTTTCTTCTTTATAGAGACAGAAAATAATTTCACCACTGATTAGCAATTCAGTAGAAGGTATACAAACTGTCACATCTGAAACCGTCCCTCTAGGTCTAAAAAGAAACAAATTTTGAACTGAAATGGACATTAGTGGCTCTATGGCAGGCCTCTCTTTTTTCTTTTTCTTTTTTTTTATGCTACACACTGAATTTACCCTCGTTTAGCAGATGAGTGGTACCCAGAGCCTCCTGAACAGATGCTGAGCAACCACTTCTTTTAATCAGTTATATTAGAGGTGGCTGCAGAGAAGCGCCTCATTTTTACTTGTTGCTTACAAGTTAGAGTTAATGAAGCAATGTCGAAAGGTCAGAAGGAATCATTTTTACTTTTTGCCACTAAGCAGGATAATTTAGAGGCTTGATAAGGAAGCTATTGCCTCTGTGTAGTAGCAAGAACGAAATGCCCAGCTCTGAAGAGAGCCTGTCACTTTTGCTAAGCAAGATTTGATAACAGGGATTATATAATTTCTAATTTGCCCTCCTTGATATTCAATGTCTCCTCCATACATTGTTGTGAAATATAAAGAGGTTTTGACAAATAACGTGGTAAATTTTTGCCACCCATCTGCAACCTGCCAAGCAAAAATAGTTTGACTCCAGGACTTTTTAAAAAAGATATAGTTTATTTTTCCCTAAAGTTCAAATAATTCTTAATTATTTCTGATTTGTCTCTACTGGAAATTTCTTAATTTTATATATTTTTTGTAAAGAATTTAAACCTCAGTTCTTCACATTTACCTCTCCCACTTGAATTAAGAAATGTCACTTCTAAGCAGAACTTAGGGGAATGTGCAAAATTTGTTTATTTTTGTTCTGGTACCTTTAAAAATGTTCTTGTTATTTATGTTCAAGTCCACCCATTAATAAGAGTTGACTCCTGAAATTGGAGTGAAGAGCCGATCAGAGAATTACCCTTAAAATAACATAAACATTTAGATTTAAGAATCATTTTTCACTACATGTTTAATGACATTATCTTATACTAAAGCTAATTTTAAAGATTGCCTATTTTTAAACAAGTGCAGGATTTAAGGTAAACAGCCATAAGCACAACTGCTTATAATATTGTTTATATAGTCCTTTGATAAGTGTGTGAAGCGGATTGTAATTATATACATCTATGTATATATTTGTATGTATATATGTAATACTGTACCTGAGTGGATAGCCAATTAAGCAGAATTTAGCACTAAGTGAGTCATCTCTTGTACTCTCTGTATACTATAGGAATTCTTGAATAAATAAAATCTGTGCTGCTATAAATAGGCTCCTTGAAATAAGAGATTCTTATTTGAGGCTTCTTTGTAATCCTCCTCTCACCAATCTTAGTGCTTGGTCTTTTGCATTACAGTCTTAATATTGAGCTTGCTCATTAATCTCCATCCTTTTTTAGGTTAGTCTAGGCTGTTCTTGTAGCCGTAATACTCACAAGGTTGCCGTAGGAACAAGAGATCCGAGTAAATATGCTTATGGGGAAGAAATGACTACCAATTAAATGGGAATAGCGTTTATAAATTGCCTAGTTCTCACAAAATGCAGAACATAATATGCTTTGATGTACTTCATTAGCAAAAAGCACCTATGTCTTAAAAATATATACTGGTAGAGATAACCAAAATTTAATGCAAAGATGATCTTTACGTGGTTTCGTTTTTCTGTCGACCATAAATCCTGCGATTTAATGCAGAGATCCTTTTACTGCATTTACATGGCAGAGGAAGACATTTGGTTGGCCTGTGAAAGTGCTGAAACCTTTACTATTCCCTCACCGAAATGTAATTCCTTTTTTATTGTTGAAAGTACAGCTTTTCTATTACATTTTAGACAAAAAGAAACTGGTTTGTAATGTCCACTCGGAATCTAGGCAGGTAATATTTTCACATCACTCATAGTGCAGCGATCTTTTGTGCTTATTGCTGGAAAACTGGGGCTTTGGTGGGAAGCTAGGAAGCAAGCATTCAGTCGCCGGCAGCCTTAGTTTTGCTTTGTTTGATGCTGAAAAACACCTCCCACCCTTACCAAGTTGTTAAGTTCCAACTTCATTATCATTCTGCTTGTCACAGGAGATGACCTCATCAGGTTTCCTCTATGATCTGCCATTCAGGAATATGGTCATCTTCTCTAACATTTTGTCTTTTCATTTAAGAGGTGAGAGTTTGGAATTGACTGGTTTCCAAACAACTGATAAAGAATTGGCCCACAGCACTCAGATGATTATTGCCAAGCCCTATCTACATTTCCAGGACAGGCACACTATTAAGTTAAATGGGCCGTGCGCATAGTTATGTTAACTTCGATGTTAACTGAGAGAACTATTGCAGTTTGATTATTGTTTCCTGAAGAGCCTCTTCTCAGTAAGACTACCCAATTCGCTGGCTGGCTGAGTATCAAAGAAAAATAAATTTCAGGATTTTATTTTGAAAAAAAATTTTTTTGAATGTTTTCATTTCCATTGGTTTTAAATATATGTGTGTGTATATATATATATATTTTTTTTTTTTTTTACAAAAGGAAATGTTCAGCTCACATTCCCTTTTTCTCAAAATCAGAGCAAGAGGCAGTGAGTTACAATGAAAAACTGGATGACAGTGAAAGAGTTTGCTTTTCATTTGACTGCAAAGAAATCAATCGTGTGGCTTGTGTTTTCTGAGCATGAGCAGTTGACTCCAGGGACAGCTCTCGTGAGGGCGTGATTAGGGCCACTTTTTCTTTTTATTGATTTTCGGCAAAGCATTTGTTGCCAAGCTATGTGCCAGGTTGAGGGCAGCAACAGAGATATAGTCTCTATTTTCTAGACTGTTGTTATTTCCTGAAATAGCTAAAGTCTTAACTTTTCATATCTATTCTATAGGAACAGAAGTGTGTGAGATGATGCTTAGCATTTAATAGTTACTATATATGCTATTTCTAATAATATTTTTATAGAGAGGTTTGCAGGGTTTTAATTTAAAGTATCAAGGATTTAATAATGTCTGATGAATAAAATTACTTTCACTTATAAGCATTATGTGGACCTTCAATAAATAAATGTTGAATTTAATTAAATAGCAAATTTTAAAAATCATTGATGTGTGAGTAAAATTTGAACTTCAACTTTCTGAGTTAATTCCCCATTTTAAGTGCTATAGGAAAACATAAATTAAAATTACATTATTAAGGTTTAGACAAATTGGCAAGATTGTCTGAAAGGTGATACTGCTCCTCAGTACATTACATTTTTGTTTTTGGTTTTGTTTTTTAAATTAAAGGGGGGGGGCATAGCATAAGTGTACCACCTGGGTTCTCAGTATTAATTGCAATCCCTCATCTCATTCTGTTTCTGAGGTGGTGTATCTTTGCAAATCTCTATGTGAGTGTTTTCAATAATAGACAATTTTCATTGAGCATTTGCTCCATACCAGGAAAGTACAAAACACTTTCTGTGAATTGTCATTTTAAATTCTCACAAATACTCTTGAGAAAGTATAATTACTCCCCCATTTTTGGATGAAGATGCAGTTCAGAAAGATTAACTAATTTGCTCAAGGTAAGAGTGTTAGAGCCAGGATTCAAACTTCTAGAGCCAACTTTCAGAGCCTCAAAATGCAATTCTTTTACTGCACTTCTTATTTTCATTCTAACTTATTCTTCCTTTGGTGGTATTTACTGCAATAACCGACTCTTTGCAACACCATATCTGCTTTATGTCCGAGTTTTACTTCCCTATTTAGCTATTGTCTATATATTGAGCACATAATTTTATTTTCCTTTAACTGTTATGAATATAGACTTTGCAAAATTGTAGCACCCTTGTGTAGTCTCATGTAATTTAGCCGATTTCTACTTTAGAATCTGTTTTCTTTTTGTAATCAATGATTAAGAATTAACAAATAATAATGATTACTAAATCATTATATCGATGCCTTTATACTATAAAATAACAAAAGATTAATACCTGAAATTACTGAAGCTGCTAGAGTGGTCCCACCCCTGCTTATGGTTACTCTAGGCCAGGGGTTCTTAACCTGTTTTGTTCCACGGACCCCTTTGCCAGTCAGGTGAAAACCATGGACCCATTACTAAGTCCCCACTATACTGTGTATTATTTAATAAATATATCACACCTGCACCAACATGTCCTCACAAGAATAATGATTTCTAAATTTCAATTCAAGCTCACTGACTCCTTGTTAAGAACCCCTGTCTTAGACTTAGCCTCACCCTTGTGTGTGCTCACTAGTGGGATGGTATCAACTCCATCCACCTCTGCTTAATATCCAAATGAAAGACCTTGTAACTGACCTTTGTTCTGTATACCCTATCCCAAATCCTTGTCACTGACCCTGGTTTGCTAGCCCATCCCTGTCCATCTTGTTCACCCCTTAATGTTTATTAATGAAAGAACCTGTGTTCAGCTCCACCCCAATTATTCCTTGGCACCCCAGTGTTACAAAATATTAGAATTTCTGCAGATCAGGGAGACAGGATTGGGCCACAAGGGCACTGTACTCCATTACTTGCACAACAAATAAAAGATTGTCTCTCTTTGAAACCCTTGTCTCAGGAATTGTCTTTAAAGATGCATTGGGAGGAAGGAACCCACTTTTGCTCAGTATCATTTTTGTATGACTTGAGCAAACTGGAAGTCTTGTGTTTTCAGCATCAGTTTGTCATTCACCTAGAATTCACATCTTCTTTTAAAGATGACAAAGATATCTTACTTGACAGTATTTCAGGAGATAAAAATATTCACGTAAAGGTTATGGTAGTCCCAAAAGATTGATCTTTATATTAAAAATAAAATAAAACATTGATTCTTAAACCTATATGGGGATTAAATTATTGATTTGGGTTAAGAACAAACATCAACACTTCCATAATTTTATTGCATCTGAAGTTCATTTCTCACCTAGAAAATCAAGTTAATCTCCTAGAAATACTTTATGCAGGATCCCTTCACACTCACAGAAGCCAAAGCTTTTAATACTTTGGGAGTTGTAGTGACTCTTATCTCTAAGCACCACAAAGTACTCTAAGTAGATTGTGCTGTTGCTTGCCTTCATTGCCTTATTATCCCAACCTCTCATCAGAAGGATAACATTTCAAGGTTGGACTATAGCCAACTCAACTGTAGCCAACTCAAGACACTAAACCAGGAAAGTAATTTGGAAGTACATTCATACTCTGAAATAGTTTAGAGATGTTCACTAATTTTGGTAACCTGTAACTTTTTAATATCCTATTTTAATAAAACACAATAAATACAGGTATTAAAGTCAGAAAATCAGGATGCACTTACTGAGTACTTTTTCTCGGTAAAGGAAATCCTCGTAGACAGAGGATCTGATGAGGCGGTAAAGACAAGGTCATCACTCCAGCTTCACCTCCGTTCTAGCCATGTGACCATGGACATATCTCATATACTCTGAGTATCAATCTCCCCTATTTTTAAAGGTAGATTTAAAACTATGCTGATAGGCAGGGCTCAAGTTGCATTTCCGCCCCCTTGCTGGGTTTGCTATGAACAGATACTCACAAAGACATACAGGAAGAGAGAGCTCTATCATTTTTATCCTGCCATGTGACAGAAAGCAGAGGGCTCAAACAGTTGAGGCCCCAGGGAGAGACATGAGCCTTTTTGCCTGATAGCTTACAGCTGAAGTTGGGAAGAGAGCAGCCCAGCCAAGACTGATATAGAAGGCCCAGACAGAAATGAGTCCTATGCCAGTAGAGAGAGAACTACAGGATCACTTAAGCGTGAAGCCTCAAGAGGCTGGGTCCATGGGGCTCAAGAGGAAGAGGAAGCCCGGAGGGGAAGGTGAGACCTTGCAGGGATTGCCTGCCATCTTACTTCAATATGTGGCAGCTGACTTTGGTGAGAAAGCATGTCTTATAGTACCTTCAGTTGGACTTTGGACTTTTTACAGCCTTGGGACTATAAACTTTTACCCCAAATAAATATCCTTTATGAAAACCAACAGATTTTTGGTACTTTGCATCAGCACCCCTTTGGAGGCTTAATACACTTGTGTATGAGTGTACCTTAAAGCTCGGCATCCTTGCATGGGCCTCTCTCTCCTTCTTGTCCTGACTGCTCATTCTCCCATTTCCTGTATGTGTGTGGTTGAGAGTTAGACAAGGTTCTGCAGACCCACTTTGCTGTTCTCTCCCTGTCCTAGCAGAGCAGTCTAATGTTTTATGTGTGGGACAGAAGAGAAGAGGTGAAAACCCTTTTTCACCTCCAACTTATAGGAATAAGTCCATATTCCAGCTCATCACAGGGACTAGAGAGCATTGTCAATACAGTGCTTTCTCACTGCAACACAGGCTGGTTTAGACAGATTTTGTTCCACATCTCTGGAGACTTATGAGATGAGATTAAGTTTAATAGAAACTCTGATGGCAAATGCTCTGAGAACATGTTTTCTCTGTGCTAGTAAAGTGTTTAGAACATGCAGATACCCAATAAAAATATTTATCAAGTGAATGATGCCTTCATTTTTGTGAAATTTGTATTTTGTTATATGCAATGCATTTTAGAATTAACAACTCTATTTTTCCACTGTTGGTCAGTTTTTAAAATTACTGCAAGAATGACTTTTCTCTCTCTGAGAAGAATCTGAAATTCTTATCATAACAATTGATTTTTACTGCCAGTCACTGAATTCTGCTTCTGTTCACCTAGTAGAGTACTCTGTGCTCTTTTAAGCAAATTATTATAAAAATTAACAATTTAAAGCTTCATGAACACCGTTACCCAATCCTAGAATTTGTTTTCTCACACAGTTGGCCTTGAGATCCACCAGAGCAGGCTCTGTCACTAGAAGCTCCTGAGATGTGTCCCATCACTCAAATCCCCTATAGCATGGCTCAAGAGGTAGAGCTGAAGGTTTGACTTCAGCTGCCTTGTGATTGAAGAACTCCAAATCATGGTGTGAATCTATCCTACCTCCAAATACATGACAATTCCTCTTTGGGAATGACATGGTATTACAATTAAAAGCAGCAATGCAGAGAATCAATGCAGAACAAAAAACAAAAAAAATTGGAGGCCACCTTAAATTGCTTACAGAACACTCTGAACATTCAGATTGTCTTTAGGTCACGGTCCTATATAAAGGATTCCCTTTTAGTCTTTATTGTGGAGGTGAAAAGCTTTCTCCATCTCCTCAGCAGTCAATCATCCTGACCCTTATATCCTGGATGGAAAAGGAGGTTTTTTGAGCAGAACTTTTTCAGAAATGGTGTCAGACCCAGATAAAACCAGTTCTTCTATTGTGATACAAGATTTCAAAGGGTATCCCTAAGTACAAAGTCCAGTGGGTAATTTTCATTCCTAGCTTGAACTATCGGCAGTATTTGACACAACTGTTTGATCTTTCATCCTAAAAACACTTGCCTCACTTAACTTCCAGTGTACCATATTCTCCTGGATTTCTTCACATTTCACTGGTTACTACTTCTCAGTTTTCTCTGCTGGTTTTTCTCATCTCCATCCAGACTCTATGCCCTAAAGGGCCATAAAGTACAGCTCTCAGACCTCTTCTCCATCTATACTCACTTCATGCATGAGTTCATCCAGTCTCTTGGTTTTAATTGCCATTGTGTTCTCACTACATCCAAATTGATGTCTCCAGCCCATGCTTCTGTCTTCTGACTCTAGGTGCACAGATCAAACCACTCGCTGAACATCTTAAACTTAAATAAATTCAAATCAGAATTCCTGTTTGCCTCCCATTCCAGCTCTGCTTCTTTCACAGTCTCTCCCCTTTAAATAGTAACTCCATTCTTCAAGTTATTCATACTTCAAGTTTTCCAAATTCTGAAGTTATCTTTGCCTCCTTTCTTTCTCTTACACTTTCCATATAATTGGCCAGCTCTACCTTTATAGTGTTTCATTATCCAACCACTTCTTCCTCTATTCATCACTACCATCAAACCACCATCACCTCTGGCTTGGATTTTTAAAATAGACTCCTAGTGGGTCACCCTGTGTATTAGTCAGCCAAAGGCATATTGATGCAAAATATCAGAAATCTGTTGGTTTTTATAAAGGGTATTTATTTGGAGTAGAAGCTTACTATTACCAGGTTATAAAGTGTAAGTTACATTCCTGACCAAAGTCTTTTGCCACGTGTTGGAGCAAGATGGCTGCTGACATCTGCCAGGGTTCAGGCTTCCTGGGTTCCTCTCTTCCCGGGATTCATTTCTCTCTGGGCTCAGGTCCACTGTTTTCTCCACAAGGTCAGCTGTAGACTATGAGACTCTCTAGGCTTTTCTTCTCTGCACAAGACCAGCTGTAGACTATCAGGTGACAGTCTCTGTCTCTCTCCCTGGGGATTCTGCTGTGTCTAAGGAGCTGTCTCTATCCCTCTGTGTTCTTCTCCTGTGTGTTCACTTCCCGGGCTCCAGCTCAGAACTCCAGCTCTGTCCTTTGCCATGTCTTTTATCTGTGAGTTCCCATGCACCAAGGGGCAGAGATTCACCACCCTACTGACATGGCCCAATCAAAGCCCTCATCATAATTTAATCATGCCCAGGTACAGACCAGATTACAAACATAATCCGATATCTAGTTTTGAAATTCATGACCACATCAAACTGCTACACCCACTTCTGCTCTTGTCTCCTTGTCAATTCTCTGTTCGTAGCCTCCAGTGGCTTCCCAGAGTAAATTTAAAACAAAAAAACAAAAACACCTTACATTGGCCCATGAGGTCTCACACAATCTGCCACAAACTTCTGAACATGCAGACCCCACTTCTATCACTTTGCCCGGCTCACTGTACTGCAGTCATACAGGCGTCCTTTCTTTCCTTGAGCACGTCGGGGACACCAGCTACTCAGGGCCTAAGGTTCTCTTCCTCCCCGTAAGGCCTGCTCCCTCACCTCCCTTAGGTATTTACTGACATATCACCTTCCTTATGAGACCTTCCATGATATTTCTATTGAAAAATGAAATGCTCCCCGTCCTAGGGCATTCCAAAACACAGTTTCTTATCTTATTATTCTCCATGGCACTAATCACCATTATATTTATTTTATATTTGTTTATTGTCTGTATCCTCCTAGAATGTAAGCTCCAGACAGAGGGGTATGTGTTTTATTCACTGCTATGGCTACTTTGTGTCAGACATGCAATAAAAATTTTAATGAACGACTAAATGAACAAAACTACGTGAAGGAGAGGATGTGGCTCAAGTAGTTGAGACCCAGCTTCCCACATGGGAGGTCCGGATTCAACCCTCAGTGTCTCCTACAAACCAAAAGACAAACAACAAGTAAACAAACAAAAAACAACTCAGGGGAGCCAATGTGGCTTAGTGGTTGAGAACTGGCTTCCCACATGCAAGGTGTCTGGTACCTCAAAAAAAAAAAAAAACACTACATGATAGTGCTTTTAAAAAGTGCAGAATAATAAATAATACATAGAATATTTTTTATTTAAAAAGATTTTCTCTCAACATCCTCCTTTATCTTAGAAAGCATCATAGATTCTACAAATTTGTACTGAAATTTACGCTGTAATTAATATGGCTGAATGTTATTTTTAAAGATTGATTTACTTATTTGTCCCTCTTTTGCACTTGCTGTCTGCTCTCTGCATCTGATCATTGTGTGCTCTCTGTATCTGCTCACCTTTTTTGTTTTTAGGAGGCACTGGGAACCAAAACCAAGACCTCACGTGTGGGAGGTGGGTGCCCCACTGCTTCAGTCACATTTGCTCCCCTGGCTGAACTTTTTAAAAACATTTTGGTCTTTTACTTTCTATGTCTGCTCATCCTCTTGGAAAAAAACCTCTGCTTCTATGTTATAACTTATAAATCATATTAAAGACAGATCATTTCCTTTCATTTTTTTTCCTTCCTTCCTTCCTTCCTTTTTTTTTTTTTTTTTTTTTGTGTGTGTAAGGTCATGCAGTCTCATTGGCTGTGACATTTCTTTTTTCAGCCATTATAAATATTAATTTGGCTCACACAGGGGGCACCATTGGAGGATTTCATCTCATACAAGGCCATCCTCCAATGTACATGTTTCTATAGAATCATGCAAAGTTCAGTATTTAGGCAGATGACATGAAGGATATTGATGAATAATCAGTTTTTTAACAAGGTTGTATTTGTTTCTTATCATTTAAATTTCTGAATAATGATTGATGATACTAATAATAAATGTGTTATTTGCATTTCTACATTTTTCCCCAAATATCTTAGACTAAGTAACTTGTGTTTGACATATCTAGCTGTTAAGTGTTTATTATGTTTCATTTTGAGGTTCTTTAAAAGGTAAAATTAAAATATATAAAATAATTATATTTTTTATATATAATTATTTATATCAGGGAACACATACTTTTACATCAAATGCCTCAGTAGGTCTGTGCAAATTCTGGAGAGAAATCTAAATTGTGTTGATTACCAGAAGTACTGAGGAATAGATATATATTGCTTGCTACTGACCTGGAACTTTTGAAAGGATTGTATTTTCCATATGAGAATATGCTGTAGATCACTGTAAAAAAGACCAGGGTTGATGTGACCTTCAATTAAATAACCATTTATTTAGGCAAAAAAAAGTGGCTGTGGACTCACCTGCTCTGCAGTATTTAAGTGTACTATTAATGAGTATGTACAATTAATAGAATGAAAACAGTAATAATAATGAGCTGTAGTATACCTGGAATATTTAATGATATCCTGACCCACTTTTTATTGGGGCATAGATCTAATATTTACATTTTCATTATTTACTTAAAGACTTGTATAATTCACTGGTTAATAACTCAGAAACATGTCTTCAAAATTGTTCTCTCTGAAAGCAGGTCATGAAAGTATGACATTTTTAGGGCCAATTAATTGTCAGAAAAAATTAAAATATGTGTTAAAATTAAATAATATAAATTCCATGATAAATCATTAGAATAAAAATATTGTTTCTTGTGATAAAGTGAGAAGACACTTTTCTAACTCTCTTCCAAGGTCATTACTGGAAACACAGGATCAGTATGTGTAATTACAATATCATGAATACTTAAATTTCTCTCATGCTGAGAAAGCCATGATAAGATTACAGCTAACACACTGATTTTGCTACATGACCTTTCAACTGGAAAACTCAAACCATCCTGCTTTAGAATGATCCATTACTTTCCACTCTACCTGACAAAAAGAAAAATCAAGAGAAGTGGCTGAGATCTGAGAATTTGCTGTTTGCACAAAAACAATCACAAGAATATGTGAAATTTGTTTGGTTCATCATCCCATCATCAAAACCTTTTGTTTCAGTTATGGACTCAGTGAGCTTTCGCTGATTTGCATTTTTCTAGATTATGGCTCTTTAAGTTTCCCCCAAATCAAGGTGCAATCTAAAACAGGAAAACATGGACATATTCATGAGCAAGCATTGTGTGTAGCAATGTATATAGTAATTCCAGCGAAATTAAATTTCCTCCAGTTCAGAACACTGTAGGTTCAGTTCTATAGGATTATATAGAATAAAAAGAATGTGTATAATACCCATTATATTCTAATCTACAATCCCTTTGTCTCACATAAATGCAAATTGCCAAATTATGTGCCCTTTAAAATGTGAGAAAATGGGATTAAAAGTTTATATTGAGTATCTTGGTATATACCACTCTATTATTTAATTGTCTGTACCACCACACACTTAAGACCTTATTGTATACTGTCTTTTAAATTAACCTCATCATATCCCCACCACTGAACTAGATTTTAAAATACGATAGGTACAAAGAAATAGAAGCTTAATGTCCCTTGTGAGCAATCCTTGCTACCTGTCATATCACCTGGCACACTCCTTAGCTTGCTGCTTTTCTTGCTACCTAATTCCTCCATGGACAAGGGTGGCAGTGACATTACTTAGCAATGAAATAGAATGGCAAAGGCACCAACCACTCATAACAGGCTAAGCTATAGCACTTCACCTGTCACCTGGA